>NC_051211.1:56073703-56138703 GCF_015220715.1 Pygocentrus nattereri
CGAGGCTTCAGCCAGTTTTCCGCACCTAGCTCCTGGTTTTCTCCCACTGGCAGGCGCTGCCAAGCTCCAGCGTCCAGCTCGGCTTAGAGGTCAAACTTTGGACTGTTGTAGTGAAGCTTTTGAGCCAAATACGCAGCATTTCCTCACGGCCAGTCTGAGTGCGTGTAGATCGGCTTTCCTCCTTTCAGGCCAGGTCTCAGAGCGACATGACACGAGTCAGATCTTGTCTTAATGGCCTGAGGTTTTTCATCTGTTCAAGGCAGGAGCTGCTAAACACGACCACAACATTGATCACACTGTTCGTGAGGAATCGTGAGAAGATCTCCTCATCAAATCACGTTTACTGTCACATCACAATTACACACGTGCGAAGGTGAGTGAGAATTATAGGTGTGTAGCTTGTAGTTTGTAAATATACAAAAAATATACGAGAAAAATATCAAAACAAAAATATATGCATATATACACACATATACACATCAATATACACCAGTATTGCACCATTCCAACATATCGTTTGTACAGTAATATAAGTTATGGAATAAAAGCTATGATATATATGGAAATGTTTCTGTTTCAGTTTGTGTGCAAATTTTAGGATGAATGGACCAAAGAAACGGCCCAAAACTGCTTGAGCAAAAATCTTGGTTCCATTAAACTTCACATTATAAGTAAAGTAGGTTTTTAAAGTAGGCTTTCAAGTTACTTCTGTCAACAGCGATATATATATATATATATATACACACACACACACACACACACACACACACACACACACACACACACTATATTGCCAAAAGTATTCGGTCGTCTGGCTTCACACACATATGAACTTGAGTGACGTCCCATTCTTAATCCATAGGGTTTAATATGATGTCGGCCCACCCTTTGCAGCTATAACAGCTTCAGCTCTTCTGGGAAGGCTTTCCACAAGGGTTAGGAGTGTTTATGGGAATTTTTTTACTGTTCTTCAGGAAGCACATTTGTGAGGTCAGACACTGATGTTGGATGAGAATGCTGTTCCCACAAAGTTGGAATTATCCAAAATAGTTCCTTTTACTGGAACTAAGGGGCACAGACAACTCCTGAAAACAACCCCACACCACTCGGCACAATGCAATCAGTACTGTTCTCCTGGCAACCGCCAAACCCAGACTCATCCATCGGATTTCCAGATGGAGAAGCGTGATTGGTCACTCCAGAGAACTCGTCTTCACTGCTCTAGAGTCCAGTGGCGGCGCTTTACTCCACTGCATTCCACGCTTTGCACTGCGCTTGGTGATGTAAGGCTTGGATGCAGCTGCTCGGCCATGGAAACCCATTCCATGAAGCTCTATCCACAAAAAGGTTCTATCCACAACATATTCTTCATCAATGTGAAGAACCCTTTGATGATGCAAAGACCCCATTAATCATGCAAAGGGTTTTTTGGGTGTTCATGTTTTTCTTCTGTACAGAAGAACCCTTGAAGAACCATCTTTAAACTGTGTAGACCATATATAAGAGTATAGTAGTGATATTAGTGGTAGTACAGTCTTAATGGTTACTCAAGGGTTCTTTAGTAAAATCAGTGGGTCTATATAGAACCATGAACACTCGAAGAACCATTTGTATGGTGAAATGGTTCTTCAGCGTGATTAAAAATGTGGTGTAGATGGTTCTATGTAGCACCGAAAAGGGTTCTTCCGTTGTAACAGTAGAAGAACCCTTTTAGATTGCATTGATGCAGATCTGTGTTGTTGTGTTTCAGTAACTGGTCTAGGCTGAGTGTGATTGGTGGGTGGGGAGTGTGTGTGTGTGTGTGTGTGTGTGTGTGTGTGTTGGGGGTGTCGGGTGTGCCGTGGGGGGGCGCTGTTGCTGATGGATGCGGACTGACGGATCGGGGTTGGTCGCGAGGGGAGTGAAGAGAGCAGCTCCGTCCTCCTCGCGCTGCTCGCGGCCCTGGTCTGCTCTGCGCAGCCCCTCCCCTCTCCGCTCTCACCGCCTGGAGCCCAGTACACACCTTATTTATAACCCACCCGTATTCCGGCAGACCACGCCCGCTGAGCTACGACTGGCTGGCAGTAGCCCGCCTGAGTAATTCCAGCCCACCTCCTGCTAGGATTGGTTAGTGGGCTTTAAATAACTTTATTAAGGAATTTTCTGATTAATATATAAAGAAACACACAGACTGAATTAATTACAGTCTTACTCAAAATTTCATCAGAAACACTGAATGTTAGTTATATTATGACTTTATTATAATTACTATAAAATATTTAATATGAAATGTTTACACAGCTCTCTGAGGAGTGAGTGAGTCTTGCAGTGGGATGTCTGGGTTTTAAAACCTCTCTAGCTCCTCCCAGAAGAAAGAGGAGGGGAAGGATGATCAGATGAATGAGAGGAATCTGTAAGTGCTGAGTTGCAGGTCCACAGCTCAAAACTGAGGAAGGTTTGGACATCAGACTTGTCTTGTCTGATTCACTCTATTCAGGATATTTGAGTTTTTGGCAACTTGTAGTAATAAACAATAGAAATAGAAGTAGTGTAGTAGTAGTAATATCACATGCAGCGGTAATAGCAGGAGTAATAGAAGTAGTATAAATTTTAGTAGTAGTAGAATTCATAGTTGAAAAATGAGCAGTTATAAGAGTCAAGCTAGTATATATATATATATATATATATATATATATATATATATATATATATATATATATATATATATAGTAATAATAGATGTGGTAGTAATAGTGTTAGTAGTGACAGAAATAACAATTGCCATGTAAAAGTAGTAATAGTAATAGTAATAGCAGTAGTAATAGCAGTAGTATTAGTAGTAGTAATAGTAGTAGTATTAGTAGTAGTATTAGTAGTAGTAATAGTAGTAGTATTAGTAGTTACAGCAGTTAAGGTAGTAGTAGTAATAGCAGTAGTAATAGTAGTAGTATTAGTAGTAGTATTAGTAGTAGTAATAGTAGTAGTATTAGTAGTAGTAGTTACAGCAGTTAAGGTAGTAGTAGTAATAGCAGTAGTAATAGTAGTAGTATTAGTAGTAGTATTAGTAGTAGTAATAGTAGTAGTATTAGTAGTTACAGCAGTTAAGGTAGTAGTAGTAATAGCAGTAGTAATAGTAGTAGTATTAGTAGTAGTATTAGTAGTAGTAATAGTAGTAGTATTAGTAGTTACAGCAGTTAAGGTAGTAGTAGTAATAGCAGTAGTAATAGTAGTAGTATTAGTAGTAGTAGTTACAGCAGTTAAGGTAGTAGTAGTAATAGTAATAGTGGCAGAAATAGTGTTAGTAGTATTGATAGTAGTACTAGTAGGAGTAATAGTAGATGTGTAGTACTAGTGTTATTAGTAACAGACATAGTAGTATCAGTAGTAAAGGCCGTAATATTAATAGTAATAGCAGTAAAAGAAGTAGTAGTTATATTAGTAAAGGTGGTAGTAATAGTAATTGTGGTGGTAATAGTGATAGTAATAGTGTTAATAGTAGTAGTGGTTGAAGTAATAATAGTAGAAGAGGTAGTACTGGTGTTATTGGTAACAGTAGTAGTAGTTTTAGCAGTAAAGGTATTAATAGTAATAATTGATGTGGTAGTAATAATATCAGTAGTAATGGAAGTAGTAGGTATATTAGTAAAGGTAGCAGTAGTAGTAGTAATCAGAGTAGCAGTAGTAATAGTAAGATGCTATACATGGTGTTATTAGTAACAGATTAATATTATTACTACCACATCTACTACTCTTAATACTAGCTTTAATAATATAACTACTATTTCTGTCTCTTCTAACACTATTACTACCACATCTACTGCTATTAACTACTATCACTACTACTACTAGTATTACTACTACTACCTCGGCTCTATACAGGCCCATCCTTTTTAAGAGAATACTACAATTACTAGCACAACTACTATTAGTACTGCTAACATTACTCCTACTACATATATGTTTATATGGTTCTACATGCGGGTTCCGCCCTGGTCGTGGAACACTGGACCAACTCTTTACCCTCTCCAGGATTCTCGAGGGTTCATGGGAGTTTGCCCAACCAGTCCACATGTGCTTTGTGGATTTGGAGAAGGCATTCGACTGTGTTCCCCGGGGTATTCTGTGGGAGGTGCTTCAGGAGTACAGGGTACATGGCTCTTTGCTACGAGCCATTCAGGCCCTGTACAAACAAAGCAGGAGCTTGGTTCGCATGGCCGGCAGTAAGTCAGACTTTTTCCCAGTGAGAGTTGGACTCCGTCAGGGCTGCCCTTTGTCACCGATTCTATTCATAATTTTTATGGATAGAATTTCTAGGCGCAGTCAGGGGATGGAGGGTGTCCGGTTTGGTGACCTCAGGGTCACATCGCTGCTGTTTGCAGATGATGTGGTCCTATTGGGGACATCAGGCCGTGAACTTCAGCTTTCACTGGATCGGTTTGCAGCCGAGTGTGAAGCGGCCGGGATGAGGATCAGTACCTCCAAATCCGAGGCCATGGTTCTCACGCGGGAAAGGGTGGAGAGCCCTCTCTGGGTCGGGGATGAGCTCTTGCCTCAAGTGGAGGAGTTTAAGTATCTCGGGGTCTTGTTCACGAGTGATGGTACAAGGGAGCGGGAGATTGACAGGCGGATTGGTGCTGGGTCAGCAGTGATGCGGGCTCTTTACCGGTCTGTTGTGGTAAAGAAAGAGCTGAGCCATAAGGCAAGGCTCTCGATTTACTGGTCGATCTATGTTCCCACCCTCACCTATGGTCATGAGCTTTGGGTAATGACCGAAAGAACGAGATCGCGAATACAAGCGGCTGAAATGAGTTTCCTCCGCAGGGTGGCTGGACTCTCCCTTAGAGATAGGGTGAGAAGTTCGGTCATCCGGGAGGGAATCGGAGTAGAGCCGCTGCTTCTTCACGTCGAGAGGAGCCAGTTGAAGTGGTTCGGGCATCTTGTTAGGATGCCTCCTGGACGCCTCCCTTGGGAGGTGTCACAGGCAAGTCCACCGGGGAGGAGACCCCGGGGAAGACCCAGGACACGCTGGCGTGACTATATCGCCCAGCTGGCCTGGGAGCGCCTCGGAATCCCTCCCAGGGAGCTAGTGGAAGTGGCTGGGGAAAGGGAGGTCTGGGCTTCATTGCTCAGGATGCTGCCCCCGCGACCCGAACCCCGGAGAAGCGGAAGATGATGGATGGATGGATGGATGGATGGTTCTACATAGCACCAAAAAGGGTTCTTCTGTTGGTTATGATGTCAAGCTTGAAACCAAGAACCCTATGAACATGTTCTCCATCGATCTGAAGATCCATCACACCATGTAAAGAACCATTTAAGCATGAATGTGTTCCTGGTTCTGTGCTGTGATGAGCAGCGAACAGGACTCGGGGAACCGTCGGCCAATCAGAGCGCAGGGGGCGGGGTTTCCGGAATACAGGTGGGAAAACAAAACGCGCCTCGACTCCGCCTCCGGTTTCCCACGAAGCTGGAGCGTAAGGAGCGGCGCTCCTCCTCCTCCTCCTCCTCCTCTCAGGGCGACTGAAGCTGCCGCACCCCGAGGAGCAGCAGACGGCATGCAGCCGTGGCCGGCGCTCCGCGCTCGCGCTCCCGGGCCCGTGCGCTTTTGAGCGAGATCGCGGCGTTGAACCTCAGTCGGCGGCGAGGCGTCGGCGCGCGCGCATGCGGACCTTTGCGGGGAAAGTTCGGTTCGACTCATCACCGCGGAGGATGCGGAGTGGAGCGGAGCGCACGCGCCGCGCGGGCGCTGATCTGATCTGATGGCTCGCGCCACCATGCGGCTCCTGCTCCTCCTCCCCGCGGCGCTCCTCTTGTTCTTCTACGCGGGCCGCGCGCTCGGAGGAGCCCGAGATGGACACGGGCTGTCCGGCGTCGCGCGCTCCAACGCCAGAGACGTGAACGCGAGCTACTCGGAGCCGAGGCGCCACGTGCGCGCGCACCTGGGGTCAGAGCTGGACTTGGATTGGCGCTCGAGGAGACACAGCAGGAGGAGAAAGCTGGACACCGCTGGACACGGCCACGGCCACGGTCGCTACATGGAGCTGAGGAACGAGAGGCGCAAGAGAGGAACGAAGGAGCACCACAAGAAGGGGTTAAAGATCTCCAGGCTGGGGCAGAACCGAGGGGTTCCTCTGGCAGCAGACGCCCGGAACCCGTCTTCTTCTTCACCTTCTTCCGCCCTTCTGGAACCCCTGCCCAAGCCCCTGGCCCTCACCTCCACGGACTTCCCCTTCGACCTGACCAGGCACGTCGAGTTTTACACCCAGCATGTGGACGACCCCTGGGACGCGACCCCCATGACCCCACCGTACCCCGAGGACGAGGAGAAGGAGTACTTCCCCAACCCCTTCTACCCCGTCACCAGCGAGACGTACGGCGCCTACGCCATCACCTGCTTCTCGCTGCTCATCTTCGTGGTGGGCGTGACGGCCAACGTGGCCATCATGTGCGTGGTCTGCCACAACTACTACATGAGGAGCATCTCCAACGCCCTCCTGGCCAACCTGGCCGTCTGGGACCTCGCCATGCTCCTGTTCTGCCTGCCGCTGGTCGTGTTCCACGAGCTGACCAAAACCTGGCTCCTGGGCCAGTTCACCTGTAAGGTTGTCCCTTACATCGAGGTAATTCCATCGAGTTCTGACATCCGAGAAACACCTGTGAATAAGTGATGATGCAGGGCTGGACCAGAGCTGCAGTTGTGATGATTGTCTGCTGCACGACTGCATCGATGAGATGTAAACAGAGCCATTCAGAGCGGTTTGGTGCAAAATGCTCCATTCTAGAGTCAGAGCCGTTCACAGTGGTGGTGATGGGAACCAGACGTCCGCCTCTTAAAGCTCCTCACAGAACTGGTTCTGAATATCTTTGCGTTTTGGCCTAAAACCTAAAAAATGTTTAAACTCCATTTGTGGTGAAGGGGTACACGCCGCGCACTGTGAGGCAAAATATGCTGCAAAAAATGATATTTTAGCAAAGTGAAAACATCCTAAATGTAGTCAACACATCACTGAAGAAACTTTACAGGAGAAGGAAAAAACCTACTTTACTTTTAATGGAAATCAATGGAACCAGAATTTTCTCCAAATCTTTTAAGGCTGTTTCTTTTTGTCCATTCATCATGAAATTTACACACAATGTAAAGAACAACATGTATATTCAAATTATGCCAGAAACTGAAAAACGTCAAAAATGGAGATACGAGGTTTTCTTCCGATATCGATATCTGTTATAAGTCATATCTTATAAAAGTGTCTTATTCCATTGACACATCATTCGAGAATTAATCCATTAATTAATTTGGAATAAAAACCTTTCATAACAAAAGGGATATTTTGGCAAAATATCTAACGGTGATCTTTTTGACCAATAGGTTGTGATTTGAACGGCGGTTGTTTATAATTGAGGTATAAATTGGAGATGGCCGCCAGTTATTTGTGGTTGTGATGTCACAGAAGTTCACAAGCTCCATGTTATTTGGTAAAATTTCCCCACTTAAAACTTGCATCATATCAACACTGTTGATAACAGACTGTAAGACTATGACAGAAGCTGCAGCTTCTTCTTTAAAAACGGAAAATGGTCTTGGAATCAGTTAAATAATCACAACAGTCTCACAAAGAGAAATCTTAGACATATGAACTACGTTCAAGATGTTTTCACTCGCTGAGACATCATTTTTTGCATTTTAGTCTCCGAAGAAAACTGATTATTCCAGATTTTCCACGATTTTCCATCATCAACATTCCATATAAGCTCAGAAGACTCGTGTAGGTTCTCTGGTAGTTCTGGATGGTAAATAAAGTGTCTGTATCTGTGTTGTAGTCATGGCGACGCCTGGTTCCCATCACCACCACTGTAGAGACGTCTGAACCGTCTCACACCAAACCCACTCTGAGTCGCTCTGTTTACACCTCACACACTAAAAAAACAGAAATTTTGAAAAATAAGTGTAATTTCCCGTTAATTTGGCAGCAGAGGCCTCATTTATAAAGAATGATTTCATTTAATTCTAAATTTGTTCTCTGCATTTGCATGAAGATCTATAGAAGCACAGTGCTCAGTGTTCAGTGATGCCTGGGTCGCGCTCGGACGTTAGGTGCATCTCCGCAAGCACTGGGCCGATAACCGATATTAACTGATGAATCGCGTTAGTTTAAATAAGCACTGATTTACAAAAGTGATCGATCGTTTATTCCTGTTCATGTTCCGCATGGATTTTTTATCACTTCACCT
Organism: Pygocentrus nattereri; assembly: GCF_015220715.1. Classification (NCBI taxonomy): domain Eukaryota; kingdom Metazoa; phylum Chordata; class Actinopteri; order Characiformes; family Serrasalmidae; genus Pygocentrus; species Pygocentrus nattereri. The sequence goes on from NC_051211.1 coordinate 56,081,915, forward strand.
TCATCCGTTCTATTTGTACAATCATTCTAATCTACACGCTTAAAAACTTGCCTTATATAGAACAATGAACACTTAAAGAACCCTTTGCATGATTAATGCATTCTCTGCTTCATGAAAGGGTTCTGCGGATTGATGGAAAATGTGCTATAAATCATTAGGGTCTACATAGGTTCTTCAATTGTCAGGCTCGTTACAGTAGAAGAACCCTTTTGGGTGCTATATAGAACCCTTTCAAAAAGAACCGTTTCACCATGCAAAGAACCATGTAATCATGCAAAGGGTTCTGTATAGAACAAGTGTCTTTACAAAAGAAGATCCATCTTTTTTAACATTGTACACTATTATACATGGTTCTACATGGAACCCTTTAAAATGGTTTCCTATAGAACCAAAAAGGGTTTTTCTATTGTTATGAGATTGCATTCATAACAATAGCAGAACCCTTTTTGCTGCTATATAGAACCATCTACAACACAATCTCCGTCAAGAAAAACATTTTTGCCATGCAAAGAATTATTTAAGCATGCAAATGGTTCTTTGCATGTTCTACATAGAACCATTTTCCCTACTAAAGAACCCTTGAGGAACCATCTTTTGTAAGTGTGTATAAAGATTGCACTTATTTACAGGATCTACAAACAGAACATCTCCAACTAATGAGCTACAGACAGACTGGAGCCACTTGGAATGATTACAGCGTAGGTTTTGTCCAGAAGGAGGCGCCGGTTGGGCAATTTTTAGTTTTAAACCAAGCTAATTTGGAGAACCACTGGAAGTGAACAGTTTTTTACCCCGTCTGTTTTGAATATAGTTGTCTTTGTAAACAAGTGGTGGACGATATATATCGGTTTGTCTGATATTGGTTCGTAATGGTTAAAACTCTTTTTAAAACATGACGTACAAACAGCGACGAACTTCAGTGCTGACTCCTTCACCTCTTGTGTAGTGAGCTGCAGCCTGAGGTCAGTAGTCCAGATTGTTGTCAAACAAACTTGCCCACATGTCAAATCCTCTGTCTCTGTATCTTTGTGATGATCCAGCTCAGAAATCCAGTTCAAACCCTTCCTGAATCCGTAGAGCCGCCCTTTCCATTCCATTACATCACGAGATCCTACGAGACCCTCATCCGGAGTTATGAGCCTGTGAAGAGGGGCTGAGATACACGTCATCTGCCTCTCACCGTGTGGAGCTGCTGGATTCGTGTGTCCGTCTACATTCTGTGTGAAACTGACCGACGGACACTCAGGAGATCACTAAGGACTGACCGTCACACCAGAAACCCTTCATTCAGGCCACATCGGAGACTCGTGATTCGTAATTCCTTATGTCACTTTTCTGCGTGTAGGTTTGCAGGATGGTCAGCTTCATCCATTTCCAAGGAAGCTTCTATTATTTTCCTTGATATAAACACTCCAGCAGTGAAGAGCCGCGCTTTCTGTCCACAGCTGTCCTCTCCCCATCAAAAGTGATGCGCTAATTCATGTTACAAAATGAACCAATCACACAGCACCACGCCCAAGACCGCTGATTTCAGGAAGGCAGGAGTAAGCAGCCCTGGGTCAAGCAGAAAGCTCTATTGTGTAAACACTCAAAAAGGGCAGACTTTATTTGGATGGTCCCCTATAGATGCTCTACAGCTACTTAAATCATGAACAAACCTTCTGGTGATCCTCAGTTGATTATCAACAACAGTACGGTTCGAGTCAGGGTTAGGAGCAGATGGTTAGGTTTAGGATTAGAGACAGATTTAATAAACTCTTTCACATTCAAATTTAATGGATATTTAGTTGAATATTGCTGAAAGGCAGACTGAGCACTTACACAGCATCTACAGTCAAACAGGTAAGTAACATTCAACTTCAAGTTCAGAGGCATTTAATGACTATTCAGTGGATTGTTACTTAAATAAACACTCACCGGCCACGTACAATAAATTAGGTGTTCAATTGCATGTTAACACAAACAGCTAATCAGCCAATCACACGGCCGCAGCTCACTGCATTTAGGCCTGTAGAGGTGGTCAAGACGACTTGCTGAAGTGCAGACCGAGCATCAGAACGGGGAAGAAAGGGGATTTAAGGGGCTTTGAACGTGGCGTGGTTGTTGGTTCCAGACGGGCTGGTCTGAGTATTTCAGAAACTGCTGATCTGCTGGGATTTTCACACACAACCATCTCTAGGGTTTACAGAGAACGGTCCGAAAAAGAGGAAATATCCAGTGAGCGGTCAGTTGTGTGGACGAAAATGCCTTGTTGATGTGAGAGGTCAGAGGAGAATGGGCAGACTGGTTCCAGATGATAGAAAGGCAACAGGAACTCAAATAACCAACCAGAATCTCTGAGGAACGTTTCCAGCACCTTGTTGAAAGTGTAGCACGAAGAATTAAGACAGTTCTGAAGGTGAAAGGGGTCCAGCCTTTTACTAGCAAGGTGTACCTAATAAAGTGGCCGGTGAGTGTACAAGAATCCACAGGGGACGATCCCAATAAAGTGTTACCCTCAAAATTATGGCAGGCTCAGGAAAATTTACTTCACTTGTACTTATTAAGGTAGCACTGTCGCCTCACAGCAAGGAGGGCCTGGGTTCGATTCCCTGGCCGGGCGACCGGGGTCCTCTCTGTGTGGGGTCTGCATGTTCTCCCCGTGTCTGCGTGGGGTTCCTCCGGGTTCTCCGGTTTCCCCCCACAGTCCAGACATGCAGTCAGGCCTATTGGACATGGTACATTGCCCCTGGGTGTGAGTGACTGTCTGTGTCTGTCTGTCTGCCCTGCTTTGGACTGGCGACCTGTCCAGGGTGTGTATCCTGCCTTCTGCCTGATGACTGCTGGGATAGGCTCCAGCACCCCCCACAACCCAGAAGGATAAGCGGTTTTGTGTGTGTGTGTGTGTGTGTGTGTACTTATTAAAGTAGAAGCGAGAGGAAGACCGTCATGTGCTGCAACATTCTGAGGTAGAGTTCACACAAGCCCGCCATCACTCATATACTCATAAACTCGTCAGAACAGCTTGTTAATGTGAGCTTTACCGCCGTCTATCCTGCTATTTTTAAGCCTTTTAAAGTCTGAAGCATAAAGCATCCTCTACAGACCAGCTTCTGCTCCCACCATGGAGAACCTTCAAACCCTCTGTTATGACACAAACCGTCAGGTGGTCAAAACAGATCAAACGCTTACAGATTAAAAGACGTGATTGTGGTTCACCTTTGGGCTGAAAGAGTGCAGTCATAACAGGTCCGGGTCAAAACCCAGAGAGCTCGATGACCAAAACGGAAGGGACCTCAAGAGAGAATCCAGTAACCTGACCAAGCTCGTAAACGAAGAGATCAGTAAGGTTCAACAATCAAATCATAAAACGGCAAACACAGAAAGACGATGTTGGAAATACAGGGTGATGTAAAAGGATTCATCCGACTACAAAGCGATTTATTATATATGATTATATACCTCGTAAACCGTTACAGATCAGTGCAGTGAGCTGTAAACGGTTTAAATGAGCATGAAGTTTATTATGTAATTCTACAAGGTCTCAGTCTGAACCTCCTCCAGCTGTACGGACGACATCAACACCACAGTCAAGCTCATCCCAGACTGGACTGAGCGCGTCGGGTGTTGCTGCAAATCTTGGACATACAGTATTTATGAGAAAGCCACGCCCTTTTCCAAATGAAGTCCTTAATATAGTCCATCCAGTAGATGTCCCAACCCCTCGGGAAACAAAGTTTCCTAAATAATCTTATAATCTTCTTACAACGGCCTCATAATGAGAAATATGAGATATATTGACTGTATTTAAGGCACTTCCACTTACTAAGGTATCATTTCTTGCAGTGCACACCCAGAGCTCCCTGAGCTGTCTCATACGCTGCATGGACCTCCCGTCTCATCGCAGCATATATAACATGTTCGCGCTCAGCGTGACGCTTGCCGAGCAGAGCAGGCCGTGAAGTCTGAGTGAGGCACAGACTCAAATTTCCCTAATCAGGAGTTTCTGCTGGCGATTGTGAGGCCGCCGTCTCTTTGTACGACGGTGCTGAAGTGGAAACAAAGCCTCGGCTCTCTGTGTGTCTTTTCAATCTGCGAGAGGTTGTGGAGAATGAGTGGAGACTCAGGTTGCTTTTGTCAGTACGATGGGAGCTTTGTTGGCTGTAGCGGGGTGGAGGTGGGGGGTGGAGGTGGCCTCACCGCAGCATATATAATGTGCTTGTTTTGAATGGATGCCTGTTAATTTCTGAGCCGCAGCTACTTTAAACATGCTCAGTGCGTTCTGCGGGGTTGAGAGGTTTTGGAAATGAAGCACTAATTATAAAGCTGATTAACATCATTATATATATATATATATATATATATATATATATATATATATATATATATATATATATATATTTATATTTATATATTTATATATTTATATATTATATTATTGTTAATGAGATAATTGTACGTAATAAAATTATTAAGAACAAGTGAAAAATGTCTACAAATAAGGTAAATAATCTCAAATTAAGCTCACATCAATCTCAACAGGAGAAATATAAGATGAACTGACTATATGTAAGATATCTACTTTTGCAGTACAAAAACTCAATTATGCAGATTTTTTTAGTGCTGTTTATCTGATGTGGGCAATTTTGGCCTCTACCAGGTGTTCCAGGTGGTTGTTAGGAGGCACATTTTCTCTGAAGCTTCTAATCAGTTTTTGAACTGCAGGTTTGGAAAGCAGTTTTTTTTTTCCAATTTGACTTTCTTCTTCTTTATATATCAAATGTCTCCTGAAGAGATAATAATTCAGTGAAAATGAACTAAATGAAAGGTGGTCTCTGACTTTTGCACAGTACTGTATGTATGTGTGGCGGGTGGTCATGTTGGACTGTGTCTGTATATATGTGTGTGTGTGTGTGTGTGTGTGTGTGTGGACGCTGATCGGGAGTGACTGAATTTAGGTTAAGTGATGAGTGTGGTCGGTCCGCAGGGTGAATGTGTGAGAGCACTACACGAGGAGAGAACACCTCGGGCACAATTACTCACACACACACACACACACACACACACACACACACACACACACACACACGCATGCACACACGCACACACACACACACACACACACTCAGAGGCTGTGTTAGAAGTGGTCGAGGGCCGAGCTCAGAACATGGCTGTCTGCCAGCCTGCACTGTATTTAAAGAGCCCATATCCCACATTTCTCTTTTGCTTTTTCACTTGTGGTCCACTGGCAGGGTTTGTGTGGTTTTCTCTAACAAAAACGGTCATAATTCACTTTTACATCTATTTTCTGACCTCTCCTCATCTCTCAGAATTACACCAGCTGTGCCTTTAAGACTAACGCATGCAAATTACCTCTATCCTGATTGGCTGCCCTGATACTGCTCTTCGTTCAAAATAACAGTCCAGACTGAAACACATGTTGGTTTTTGTGACGTCACAAACACAGAATATTGCAGCTTAGTTTTCATATATGGAGTGCATGGTACTGAAACTCTAACAGTGCTTGCATGTTATGTTACTCTTTTTACTCCAAAAAGTGTGGAATACTCGGTTTTCCATGACATTAAGCCGGATTTTAAAGGAATACTCCAGTGTCTGTAGGGTACAGTTGTTTGGCACAGACAAAATAGAGAGATAATTGAGAAATGACAGTTATATCAGCGAGTAAAGCACCGTTTAACTACAGCTACAGTTCTGAAGAAGAACACTGAGAAGGTTGTAAGAACGTTCTTTAATGTTCTAAGTTATTCCCTTAAAATGATCCTAATTATTTCCTTATGAATTTCTTAACCCTTTAATGTCCTCACCAACAAAAAACGCTGTCCTATGTGGACCTGGACCTGTAATCGATAAACTATAGAGAATTATTTAATTTGGATGGGGTGGTCCTGTTTTAATCAGCGTAGCTTTTCTAGCCTTTACAGTAGCTTTAGTGACCGGGAGACTCACAGACCAATCACATGCGCTGTAAATATCACACGTGACGCTACTCAGCCAATCAGATCTGTGCATTATGATGAGCTCTGAGACTCGAGTCAGTGACACCACACAGGGGAGGGACGAGGAGAGAAACAGCAGTCAGAGAAGAAAGTGAGTCAGAGGGAAGTTATTCCACATGACGTGATCTAAAAAGAGGAAACTGACAGTAAATGTTGGTGAAATTTGACCGAACTGGACTTTATTTGACCTGATGTTCAGTAAATGTTGGTGAAATCTGACCGAACTGGACTTTATTTGATCTGATGTTCAGTAAATGTTGGTGAAATCCGACCGAACTGGACTTTATTTGATCTGATGTTCAGTAAATGTTGGTGAAATCCGACCGAACTGGACTTTATTTGATCTGATGTTCAGTAAATGTTGGTGAAATCTGACCGAACTGGACTTTATTTGATCTCATGTTCAGTAAATGTTGGTGAAATCTGACCGAACTGAACTTTATTTGATCCGATGTTCAGTAAATGCTGGTGAAATCTGACCGAACTGGACTTTATTTGATCCGATGTTCAGTAAATGTTGTTGAAATCTGACCGAACTGGACTTTATTTGATCTGATGTTCAGTAAATGTTGGTGAAATCCGACCGAACTGGACTTTATTTGATCTGATGTTCAGTAAATGTTGGTGAAATCTGACCGAACTGGACTTTATTTGATCTGATGTTCAGTAAATGGTGTTGAAATCTGACCGAACTGGACTTTATTTGATCTGATGTTCAGTAAATGTTGGTGAAATCTGACCGAACTGGACTTTATTTGATCTGATGTTCAGTAAATGGTGTTGAAATCTGACCGAACTGGACTTTATTTGATCTGACGTTCAGTAAATGTTGGTGAAATCTGACCGAACTGGACTTTATTTGATCTGATATTCAGTAAATGTTGGTGAAATCTGACCGAATTGGACTTTATTTGATCTGATGTTCAGTAAATGGTGTTGAAATCTGACCGAACTGGACTTTATTTGATCTGATGTTCAGTAAATGTTGTTGAAATCTGACCGAACTGGACTTTATTTGATCCGATGTTCAGTAAATGTTGAAATCTGACCGAACTGGACTTTATTTGATCCGATGTTCAGTAAATGTTGAAATCTGACCGAACTGGACTTTATTTGATCTGATGTTCAGTAAATGTTGTTGAAATCTGACCGAACTGGACTTTATTTGATCCGATGTTCAGTAAATGTTGAAATCTGACCGAACTGGACTTTATTTGATCTGCTGTTCAGTAAATGTTGGTGAAATCTGACCGAACTGGACTTTATTTGATCTGATGTTCAGTAAATGTTGAAATCTGACCGAACTGGACTTTATTTGATCTGATGATCAGTAAATGTTGTTGAAATCTGACCGAACTGGACTTTATTTGATCTGCTGTTCAGTAAATGTTGGTGAAATCTGACCGAACTGGACTTTATTTGATCTGATGTTCAGTAAATGTTGTTGAAATCTGACCGAACTGGACTTTATTTGATCCGATGTTCAGTAAATGTTGAAATCTGACTGAACTGGACTTTATTTGATCTGCTGTTCAGTAAATGTTGGTGAAATCTGACCGAACTGGACTTTATTTGATCTGATGTTCAGTAAATGTTGTTGAAATCTGACCGAACTGGACTTTATTTGATCTGATGTTCAGTAAATGTTGGTGAAATCTGATCGAACTGGACTTTATTTGATCTGATGTTCAGTAAATGTTGTTGAAATCTGACCAAACTGGACTTTATTTTCTCTAACTGGACCTTTTAATTTACATTAAAGACCCCTGGTCTATAGATCATGTATCATATTTTCAGCTATCAGTATGCATGACTTAATCAGTATGTCTGTGATGTACGTTAACATCATGGTCGGCTGTACTTCCGAGTGGAAAACTTGATTCCGATCAGCATGGAAGCAGCTAAATTTACAGCATTACCACAAAACGTTGGGTTTGAGGTTTTAGGGTCAAATGTACCAAATTACATTAATGGATTTTACTGTGTTTTTCTCATTTTCCCACTTTTTAAAGCAGATAGAGCTGCTGTACGAAGTTTTAACCCCACTTAGATTTACAATTAGCGAATTCTTACTCTTCCAGTTGACGACCAAGTCACTCAGCACTCTTACACGACCAATAAGAGCACCAGAAAGTCAACTCGGATGGTTTGTTAACGTGTTTATTTTAGAATGATCATTTTGTAAAATGTTTATTATGTGACGATGTGAGCCAGTTGAGAAGCTAATGCTTCTAGTATTCATGCTGGGAGCTCATAGTTTCACACTCGACAGAGAAACTGAAGCTTTCTTTGATGATCTTTTGTAAATGAGAGTCAAAACAGTGCAGCGCATTTCATATCAGCCTAGAGGTTAAGCAAGATGGCTAAATTAAAAGAGCTGAGATAAAATGACCATTAGACTGTGAGTGGTGGTTGTTCTACATGGGGCCAGCTGTCTCTAAAGCACATGGTGATTGAACTTGGTATAGTGGGTTGGCATGGTAGTGGTGCAGTGGGTAACACCTCTGCCTTCTACCCTGTACACTGGGCTTCCACCCCCGCCTGAGTAAACACCCTACACTATACCAATAAGAGCCCTTGGGCAAGACTCCCAACACTGCCTTCACCTCCCTGTTAAAAAAAAAAGAAAAAGATCAAATTGTAAGTCGCTCTGGATAAGAGTGTCTGCCAAATGACGCAAATGTAGGACTAGAAGCGGAAGGTCAGTTGGTTCGTGTTTCGGCCAGCTGTTGTTTTTGATGGTATCGCTGGCACATGTTCATGATAAATTAAGAGCAGCTTCAGCTAAATAACTCAGGATTAGGACAAAATCCCTTTGTACAGTGCAACAAATGGTCTCTTGTCAACTATAATTATCTTAAATATAGTCGATAAATATAATATTTCTCCTGTTGAGATTGATTCAAAATAAGATTATTGAAATTAATATTATTTCACTTATTTCTAGGGATTTTTTCTTGTATTAAGCAAATATATTAAGTTAAATTATCTCACTGTACTGGCAGAAAATGTTTCCGGTTTCAAACAAATAAAAACATTTGTTAAAAGAAGCAATTTTACTTAATAAAATGACTTAAAACAAGCACAAAATGCCTAGTATGTGAAATAATCTTAATTTAAAACTAAACAGGAGAAATGTTAGTTTTTTTACTGTATTTACAGTCAATAAATCTACTTGACAAGAGACCATTTTTTGCAGTGCAGCAGTGCAGCGCTACCTGTGTTTTCCATCCTAAAGTAAGTTCTTTGTGGCTGCAGTGTAACACTGATTTGTCTTATCAAAAGCTCTTATGATGAAAAAATTACTATTGTGCGACAAAAACAGTTTTCTGGGTAAATCTGGAGAAACATCTGTTTGATTACTCTCAAATCCCACAGATGGTGTCGCTGTAGGAGAATGAGACAATGGTCTAAAGTACATTCCACAGGAACCTGTTTAACTACATAAAATAGCCATGTTACACTACTGCCCTACTTCCCTAGAGGTCATTCTCTTGGTTTGGTCTTAATCTCTCCTCTAAAGGTTCTTCATAGAACAGGATCCTCAGATGTTTCATATCTAAACTACTTTCCAAACCCACTGCAGCAGCTTCAGCAGCTGGAAACTCTCTGACGCCGTTTCACACGAGTCTCCGATGTGGACTGAATGAAGAATGAAGGGTTTCCGGCGTGACGGTCAGTCCTTAGTGATCTCCTGAGTGTCCATCGGTCAGTTTTACTCAGAATGTAGACGGACACACGAATCCAGCAGCTCCACACGGTGAGAGGCAGATGACGTGTATCTCAGCCACTCTTCACAGGCTCATAACTCCGGATGCGAGTCTCATATGATCCCGTGATGAGATTTTGAACTGGATTTTGGTGTCACTAGGGTGGAACCGTCAAGGCTCCATCTCAGTGCCTTTAGTCAGGCAACATAACTGAACCTTAATCCACTGAAATGATCTGTTCTAAGCTGGACTGACTCCACACACCCCGCCTCGCCTCGCCTCCAGGCTTTTATTCTACTGCTCTGTTTTAAAACATTCGGTTATGAAAAGGAACAAATACCAACTTTTCACCTGGAGAACCTGATTTAAAGTTCACAATCAGACCTTAGAACCACTGTAGAACCTTTGAGGGAACATTTACACTGTTTGTACCTTGATGAATGAAAAATGTTCTTGCACAGAACCTTCATTTCTAACAGTGTATAGATTCATAGAATATGGTGCACAAGTGCTTTCGTGGATCCCACAGGGTTAATACCAATGACTTTACTTCCATAGGCAGTTGGGATCCGACCGACTAGGGCTCCTAAGAGAAGGAGTTTCTTATGGGGCCTAAAAAGTTTGCTTCGGTGTTTTAAACTTTTGAAGTGTCAAATCTAAATGCATATTGACCGAAGCATACTTCAGGCCAGTCCCCGGGTCTCCCCGATGAGAAGACAGCTCAGTGCAAGGCTGCTCATGCTCAGGGGCTCTAGAGCCCACCCCTGCCACTGACCGAGACTTGGTCAAGTGCAGCTTGAGAAAGCAGCACGTGGTCATTTATCTGAGACCAGAAGAGGAGCTGCCAGAACAGACTGAGTGAGTCACGGTGTTCACAGAGCAGAGCGTCCCTGCAGATTAGATTAAACCTGGCACTCACATCAGCTCTCATACACATCCTCTCTCTTCTCCCCTCGTGCAGACAGCTTGTGGGCTGGAGGGGGGTTCAGTTTTGGATCAGTGCACTTCTCGCACGGCCAAACGCAGCTCATGCCAAACTTCTTTGGCGACTAAGTTGGTTTAAAATACAGCTTCCTACCAGAACTCCGGTTCTGTATGAAAGTTTTATGTGTGACAAATCAGGCAGCAAGGAAGGATGAGACGCCTCGGGTGTTTTGTCAGCTGGGACTGAACCGGTGTATCAACCAGCACTTACACTCAACTTGAGGTTACACAGTTCACAGCGAAATTCAGCGATCAAGGCCTGACATGCCCGCATTCCAGGCAAGGAGCGAGGACTGCACTGCATTTAAAACTGAAGGCTGCAGAAAGGAGCCAACCTATGTGCCCAGGGTTCTATATTCCCAAGGTTCCACGTTACCAGGGGTTCGTTTTCCCAGGTCTCTGTATTACCAGGTTTATTTGTTTCCACTGTCATGATTCCAGTGCCCTATATTTCCAATGTTCCCAAAGTCCCATGTTCCCAGGGCCCTATTTCGCCAGGGTTCTATTTTCCCAGGGCCTTATGTTTACAGGGTTATATGTTCCCAAGGCCCTATGTTACCAGGGTTCAATGTTCCTAAGGTTCTATTTACCCAGGTCTGTATGTTCCCAGAGTCATATTTTTTTCAGGGGTACTATTTTTTCCATTGCCATACGTTCCCAGGGTTCTATTTTCAAACAGCCCTGTGTTTCCAGGGATCTATTCTGCCAGGGCCATACATTCGCAGGGTTCTGTTTTTGAAGGGCCCTGTGTTTCCAGGGTCCTATTCTCCCAGGGCCATACGTTCCCAGGGTTCTGTTTTTGAAGGGCCCTGTGTTTCCAGGGTCCTATTCTCCCAGGGCCATACGTTCCCAGGGTTCTGTTTTTGAAGGGCCCTGTGTTTCATGGTCCTATTCTCCCAGGGACATACGTTCCCAGGGTTCTGTTTTTGAAGGGCCCTGTGTTTCATGGTCCTATTTTTCCAGGGCCATACGTTCCCAGGGTTCTGTTTTTGAAGGGCCCTGTGTTTCATGGTCCTATTTTTCCAGGGCCATATGTTCCCAGGGTTCTGTTTTTAAAGGGCCCTGTGTTTCATGGTCCTATTTTTCCAGGGTCATACGTTCCCAGGGTTCTGTTTTTGAAGGGCCCTGTGTTTCATGGTCCTATTCTCCCAGGGCCATACGTTCCCAGAGTTCTGTTTTTGAAGGGCCCTGTGTTTCATGGTCCTATTTTTCCAGGGCCATACGTTCCCAGGGTTCTGTTTTTGAAGGGCCCTGTGTTTCATGGTCCTATTTTTCCAGGGCCATATGTTCCCAGGGTTCTGTTTTTAAAGGGCCCTGTGTTTCATGGTCCTATTTTTCCAGGGTCATACGTTCCCAGGGTTCTGTTTTTGAAGGGCCCTGTGTTTCATGGTCCTATTCTCCCAGGGCCATACGTTCCCAGAGTTCTGTTTTTGAAGGGCCCTGTGTTTCATGGTCCTATTTTTCCAGGGCCATACGTTCCCAGGGTTCTGTTTTTGAAGGGCCATACGTTCCCAGGGTTCTGTTTTTGAAGGGCCCTGTGTTTCATGGTCCTATTCTCCCAGGGCCATACGTTCCCAGGGTTCTGTTTTTAAAGGGCCCTGTGTTTCCAGGGTCCTATTTTCCCAGGGCCATACGTTCCCAGGGTTCTGTTTTTGAAGGGCCCTGTGTTTCAGGGTCCTATTCTCCGAGGGCCACACATTCCCAGGGTTCTGTATTTGAAGGGCCCTGTGTTTCAGGGTCCTATTCTCCGAGGGCCATACATTCCCAGGGTTCTGTATTTGAAGGGCCCTGTGTTTCAGGGTCCTATTCTCCGAGGGCCACACATTCCCAGGGTTCTGTATTTGAAGGGCCCTGTGTTTCAGGGTCCTATTCTCCGAGGGCCATACATTCTGTTCTTGAAGAGTTTTTGGGGGAATTCACAGCTGTGCTAAAGTACGTTAGTAAGTTCTCACTTAGTGGTTACAGTGAGAAGGTGGTTGCTATGGTGCTGGTAGGTGTGCAATACAATTTACCAAGGCTGTGGTGTCTTAGGCCATTGCTATATGGTTACTAGGGTGTCTCTAGGTGTTAGCAACCACCTGAAACAGTATGGCAAAGTTATTGCTAGTGCAATTCTATTGCGGTGCACAAGCGTTTGACCACCCACCTGCATTCCTATGGGAAAAAATCAGACTTTAAACAATTGCTACATGGAAACTGTACACCCAGTCATAAAGCTGCATAGAAGCTTTTTTATTCGGTGCAGATATCTCGAACGCTGTGGGGCGAGTTGATTGGCAAATAGCCAGCAGAAAAATAAGCATAAGAAGAAGAAGGTAAACAGACATCAATACTGTTATTGATACCAGTGCTGTACAAAGCACAATCATTAATAAGCGAAGTTGTTTTCCACCAAACATTCTACAGGGGTGTAATTCTGCTCCCGCTAAAAAAGATCTAATTCAGGGAACATTAAGATGGACTGTGAGTGCATACTGTGGGCACACCGAGGTTCATTATGCACTGTGTATTCTCCCAGAGATCCTGAGAGCTGAAATAGTGTTATTGTGTTGGTAAATATGATTTCACCTTCGTGTTTGAGGCCTGCGTCTGTGTATAGCTGCTAGGGCTGCTGCTGCTGTTAAAGCGATTCTCCCAATAACACTAGATTTGACATATTTTAGGGGAGAAGCTCACTTTATGTTTTTCCATGCACACAATCCATAAACTGTTTAGGCTGCCAGGTTCGTACATGACACCACCACGTCAGTGTTACTGCAGTGCTGAGAACCACCCAAACAGTACCTGCTCTGTGAGGGTCCATGGGGGTCCTGACCACTGAAGAACAGGGTAACAGAGTATCAGAGAAACAGATGGACTCCAGTCTGTAACTGTAGAACTACAGAGTGCAGCTATACGGTCAGTGGAGCTGATAAGATGGACAGTGAGTGTAGAAACAAGGAGGTGGTCAAAAATATTTCTCATTGTAAGGCAGTTGTAAGACTATTATTAATAAGTTTATTTCACCTGGTTTTAGTTCTTACTTGTTTTAATAATGTTCTTATAAAACTGTATTGTTCTTGCTTTGGGAAATATTGAAGCTAATTTTGCAAATTTTAAGGAAATGCTGCTTAAAAGAGGTAAAATGAGTTGCCAATAGGATAAGACACTTTCATGTGATACAGTTACTTAAAAAAAGTAAAAATGTCTAGAAATAAGTGAAACAATCTAACCACAGTACTATTGTCAGTAGTATTTACGATGGATTGACAGTGTAATCAGGCGAATTTATATTGTAAACAGTCACAGAGGCGGATTGTAATGCTGTACTTTCATTCCTGCACACAAAATAATATCATTTGAACAGGCGAGGGACGGAACAGTGCTGTAAATCCAACCATGGCTTTCGGTCGCACCTGCAATTGATGTAATGAAGGGAGAGCTTGAGGTTGAAACCCAGCCTCTTCACCAACAGCCAAGACAAATCAGGTTGTCCAGCCGTGTATAAACTCAGAGAAGGTTTGGATCTAAATCCACTTTACGACACAGCCGCAGATTTATTCCTCGTATATCTTGCTGGCCGTTGGCTCCCACAGCGAAGCCCTTTATCAGGAGGATTTATGCATCAGTCTGCTTCATATAAAACATCATAACAGTAATGGCCTTTGTCTGGAGCCCACTCATGCGCTTCCTTACTGTAATCCCATTTGTCAACAGACAAGAGCTATAGCCATCCCTCTCTGCCCCACCATAGCCACCCCAGGCCACCCTGCCTCAGAGCGGCCGCTAAAGGCAGATTAATAACCGCTGCCTCTGTCAGGCTGAAGGAGCTCTTAATCAGGGGTTTAATGGAGCATTATTAAAGCCAATAATGGAGAGAGGCTCATCACCTGCTGCTAGGAAACCTGTACGGCCCCTAAATACCACTGACAGTAGAGACTGGATGTGTAAGGCAGTGAGGGGTCACCAAAGATCGCCCACTATGGCCATAACTAGCATGAGCCCTGCCAAAAATGACACCCTGGCAAGAGAAATTACCTGAAATCTAGGTTATATATCGAATATATTATCATACATTGTCATTGTGAGATTGGATAAAATTCTTAACATTTTTTCAATGGGTTTTTTCCTTCTTTTAAGTGATTTTAGAGCGTGAAAATCTTTATATTGGCCGAAAATTCAAGAATAATTCTTACAACGAGCAGATGTTATGTTATCTGCCAATACAGTGGGATACTTTGACTTAAACAGGGATAACAATTAACAATCAAGAATGAGAAATATTAGGTATATCAACTTGTTTTAAGATAATTTCACTTGAATAGGATCTTATATCCGTGAGGACACACTGGTAACACTGCTGTGTTCGTCTCTGCATGAGATGATACTACTGTCCAGATGCAGCACACATACTACAGAACAAGGTTTCCCCACAATTGAGCCGTGAAGCGCCCTTTGGGGTCCTCGGGCCTTTACTGAGGGGTCTTCAGTGGGCCGGTGATGACATGTTGGTTGTCTCATAAAAATCAGTGAAGACTTAATAAAAAGAAGGAAACAAAACGTTTTCAAACAGTAAAATATACTAAAACAAGACCTGCAATAGTGGCACATATCGTCTATACTAAAGCGTGACTTGTCACGTTTCCACTGCTCCAGAGCAGTGGTGGTGCTTTACACCCCTCCAGCCGACACTTGGCATTGCGCATAGTGATCTTAGGCTTCTGTGCAGCTGCTCAGCCATAGAAACCCATTTCATGAAGGTCCTGATGCCCAGTTCCTGTACCGATGATGCTTCTAGAGGCAGCTTGGAACTCTGTAGTAATGTAACTAGATGCTTCCATTTCATAATAACAACACTGACAGTTGTCTGGGGCAGATCTAGCAGGACAGAAATTTCACACACTGACTTGTGTCAGAGGTGGCATCCTATGACAATGCCATGTTTAAAGTCTCTGAGCTCTTCACATCGACCCTCTACCACCAGTGTTTGTCTATGGAGACTGCATGGCTATGTGCTTGATTTTATACACCTGTTAGTAATGAGTGTGGCTGAAACACCTGACCTCAATTACAGCCTACTTACCACAGACCACATCGATTACCACATACCTTTGATGATATAGTTGGTAAATTTATAGTTAACTAATCCAAATTAAACAGGGTCACTTTAGTCAAGTCCAGGTTTACAGTATTTATATAGTCGCAGAGCAGCTTTACAGAACGATCCGTGTCCGAACCCCCGTGAGCATCACCAGTTCGATAGAGGCAAGAGCAAGAGGAAGAAACCTTAAGAGGGACCAAGACTCAAAAGGGGAACCCGCCCTCCTCTGGATATGAACAGAGAACAAGGTGTTAACATCGGTATAAAATACTAAAATACAGAAGAGGAAAAGCAGGTTAAGCAGTGGCTTTGATTAATTAGTTCGAGTCTGCGTGGCAGCAGCATCAACAGGAGGGTCAGTGGTGTGGAGCTGAGGTTTGGCCAGCGTTGTACAACGGGAAATCAGTTTATGGAAGAACAGAGGGATGGGAAAAGAACAAATGGAAGGAAGAACAGCAGTCACGAATGGGTAAACCGGTATTTTTGGAGGCGCCGCTCGGCGAGACAGTTTGAGACAAGGCCATTAACCGCAGAGCTCAGGCTTTTAACCTTGCTTAACTGTGATCTACATTTTAGTAGAAACAACTGCAGATGAAAGGCGTTCCCCTGAAAGTTTGAGTGTGTTTAGCGCTGCTTTAACGTAGCACTCGTGTTATGAAATATTCAGAGTGTTTCTGCCTGTGTATGAGAGCGTTCGGAGCAGGGATCAAGGAGCAGACCCGGGGCTGAACGTCGTTTCAGCTCAGGAGCGCTGTAGTAATATTTCATAACCCAGTGAATATGATTATATGAGCAGACGGCGAGCAGATACTCATCACGCGGTGTGAAAATTGATGTACAACCTTGGGGACCAAAAAAAATCTGCTAATGGAGCACCAATCAAGTTCACACCTAATGAATTAATGCCAGGCCATTACTGCGTCTTAATGGACGTGATGAAGCTTAATGGATGAGGTGCGTTTGTGAGCTTTTCGCCAGCACTTTGGCCGCCTTTACAGATGAAAGAGGTGGGCCGGTGCGGTTTGGCACAGGCCCACTGACGCAAAATACAATGCACGTATTTCCCCTAAGTGTCTCCTCCTCCTTGATGTCGATGTGCCTGATTGCCCTGTAATTACTGAAACGAAGACAAACACTTTGCCGCTCGTGTTTTTAGAGGGTTGTAGCGTCGGCCCACCGGGACCCGCATGCCGAACGGGGCGCCTGTTATGCATCATAACTCCAGTGTCTGAGCAGGAAGCGAGTGTTTACGTGCCTTTAGCTGGGCTGCTGGAGGATGTCTGATTTTAATGGCGAGGCGAGATTAAGCAGGGCCTCGGCTAATTTTGACGTTTCAACATACCGAAGCATAAACAGGCTGCAGACCTTTCATGATCCGCAAACTTGTTGACATCGAAGTGTTTCCAGCTGTTGAACTACAGTTCAGCTGTGGGTCCAGGCGGAGAAAATTGGTGCAGAGCGAATTCAGCACAAATGTAATCAGCCAAGACATCTTCGTATTTGATTCTCAGCATTGCAGTAACACTGACGGGGTGGTGGTGTGCTAGTGTGTGTTGTGCTGGTATGAGTGGATCAGACACAGCAGTGCTGCTGGAGTTTTTAAACACCTCAGTGTCGCTGCTGGACTGAGAATCGTCCACCAACCAACAATGTCCAGCCAACAGCGTCCTGTGGGCAGCGTCCTGTGGGCAGCGTCCTGTGGGTGTTAAGTGTACAGACCAGCCGTCCTATGCTGAGAACCTTCATGAACCTTCCATTTCTACTGTGACTGAATCTGAACTTCATCGTCGTCTTCATCTTCATCTTCTTCTTCTTTCTCCAGGTGGCCTCTCTGGGCGTGACCACCTTCACCCTGTGCGCCCTCTGCATTGACCGCTTTCGCGCTGCCACCAACGTGCAGATGTACTACGAGATGATCGAGAACTGCACGTCCACGGCGGCCAAGCTGGCCGTGATCTGGATCGGGGCGCTGCTCCTGGCGCTGCCCGAGCTCCTGATCCGGCAGCTGGTGGCGGAGAACGGTGGCGGGTCGGAGGAACCGTCTGAGGAGCAGCGCTGCGTGGTGCGCATCTCCTCCACGCTGCCAGACACGCTCTACGTCCTGGGTCTGACCTACGAGGGCGCGCGTCTTTGGTGGTGCTTCGGCTGCTACTTCTGCCTGCCCACGCTCTTCACCATTGGCAGCTCGCTGGCCACGGCGCGTCGCATCCGGCGGGCAGAGAGGGGCTGCGCCCGCGGCAACAAGAAGCAGATCCGCCTGGAGAGCCAGATGAACTGCACGGTGGTGGCGCTGGCCATCGTCTATGGTGCCTGCGTGGTGCCCGAGAACGTGTGCAACATGGCCTCGGCCTACATGGCCGCCGGAGTGCCCCCCGCCACCATGGCCCTGTTGCACCTCATCAGCCAACTGCTGCTCTTCCTCCGGGCCGCCGTCACGCCCGTCCTGCTGCTCTGCCTGTGCCGGCCCTTCGGCCGCGCCTTCTTGGAGTGCTGCTGCTGCTGTTGCGGCGGCGGCGAGTCGTGCGGCCTGGCCGGACGCTCCTCGGCCGCGGCCAGCGACGACAACGAGCATGAGTGCACCACCGAGCTGGAGCTGTCGCCCTTCAGCACCATCCGCAGGGAGATGTCCAACTACACGGCCGCGGGGTCGCACTGCTGAGCGCCGGAGGAAGGAGTACATTGTGCCAACTGCGTGTACCCACGTGTTTTCGTGCTAGGGGTGTCGGTCTCTGACCTCACAACCATTCTGCGATGATGCTTTACACTGAAAAAATGATGTCTTAGCGAGTGAAAACATCTTAAATGTAGTTAATATATCTAATATTTCTCATTGTGAGACTGTTGTAGGAATATTATATGATAATTCCGCCTGTTTCTACACATTTTTACTCATTTTACGTAGTTTGTCTAGCAAAAAAGTGTCTTATTCCCCTGGCAGATCATTTCTTTTTTATTGAAATAATACTTAAAACAAACAAAATGATCTGCTGATGGAAATATCAGATATATTAGGCACGTTTAAGATGTTTTCATTAGCTAAGATTTTTTGCATCAATTCAAAAATGGTATTGTGGTGGGTGAAATCATCCTATAAACCTAAAATACCTGTCTTTTCATGTTGAGATGGTGGTAAGAATGTTGTAAGGCTATTTAACTCATTTTTACTTTCTTTTTAATTCTTGAGAAATTGTCCAGTTGTGTTGGTGGAAAATGTTGCATGTTTTGAACATCATCACTTAAAACAAAAAACATGATCTGCTGATAGAATAAGACAGTTCATCAAGATTAACTGACTTAAAAACAAGTGAAAAACAGATCTGATTGGTTGAAATGAGCTCTTTCAACAAGAGTTGCTTAGCAAAGTGAACCGTGACTGAGTTTCTACACACTAAAAACAGAAGACGGACACATTAGATAACTTCTTTAAGATTTAATAAGATTTAATATTTGACCTGGTCAGATTCTACAGAGGAGAGTAATCGCAGTTCTATATATTCAGAACCTGTCGTTTGTCCTAAACGAGCTTTTCAGAGGAATCAGCCTGAAACCAACAGAATACAATTCAGCAAACAAGCCGGGCGGAAACGCTTTGCGGACTGACTGGAGCAAAAGCACATTTAGCTTCATCTGGAAAGCTGAACCTGATATTCACACAGTTTTATGGGTCATAAAAGGACTGTTTTTTTGGTGGAAGGAATATTAAAGATTATCTGATGGGCCTTGATTTTGCCGAAATTGTTTTATAAAGGCAAGGAAAGTTTATTTATACAGCACTTTTCATGCACTGCTGTCATTCAAAGTGCTTTACAAATGAGAAAATACAGAAATTAAAAACATAATTAAAACTGTAGATTTAAAAGAGAAAATCATTCAATTAAAAATCAAATTAGGATAGTTTTAAAAAAATCGAATGAGAAATAAAAGCAGGAGAACATTGGAGGTCGTGAGTTACGGTGAATAAGATCACGGCTGTAATGATTTACTGCGACCGAATCACAGCCGGGATGTTCCTTGCGATGACACACTCTTGTGTTCTGTACAACCATCTCAAAATGACCTTCAAATATGACGGGATTTAAGAGGCTTTCACCTGCCAGAATATAATTGTTTGCAGTGTGAAATCTGAAGCTTCACCCCAATAAGATTATTTCTGTACAATTCAGATTTGCTCATTAAATGCACTGAAAACTGGGGGTGCAAATCTCAGATTTCATGCCGATTTGATTCGATTACGATGATTTAGGAATCTACTGAGTGCATCATGGAATGGTTCATATTTAACGATGGTTTGATCGTTTGATTATGATTCAGAATAACTTTTTTTAAAAACAATACGTTGAAAACACAAATGTGAACTATTTCTGCAGTAATGCAGTGGCGTCAAGCTCGGTTCCTTCCAGGCTACAGCTCTGCAGACCAGCGTTTTCCCTCCTCTAACACCGGAGTGGGACTTGTTTACAGATTAGAAAGTCCGCCTCTAATTCTAACTATATTTTCTAAGCTACATACAAGATTTCTGAAGTCTTTTCAGATGTCGTTTGAAACAAGCCTGTCGATGCCTAACTAGAGGTAAAACTCTAGGACCAGAAAAAGGTTCTTCTGTTCGATTCTCTTTTCAGAAAGGTTCTATATACAAACCAATTTCAAAAAAGGTTGGGATGCTGTGCAAAATGTAAATAAAAATAGAATGCAATGATATGCAAATCAGGTAAATCCTGTGTGTAATTAAAATACTACAAAGACAACAAATGAAATGTTGAAACTGAGAAATTTCATTGATTTTTGAAAAATATTTGCCCATTTCGAGTTTGATGCCAACAATACGTTCCAAAAAAGTCGGGACGGGTCTGTTCACCGCTGTGTTCCACCACCTCTTCTTTAACAGCTCTGTCAGCGTTTGGGAACTGAGGAGACGCTGCTGCAGCTCTGACAGTGAAATGTCTTCTGTTCTTGTTTGATGCAGGATTTCAGCTGATCGTCAGTTCGACATCAGATCAGCTGATCATCAGATCATCACATCTGCTTCATCGTATTTTTTGTTCATAATGTACCAGGTCAGTTTAGCACCTGGACTCTTTTATTATGGAGCCATGCTGCTGTAATACAAACAAAATGTGATTCGTCATTCCCTGAAAAAGACTGGTCTTCAGCCCAGAGGACACAGTGTCCATGATTTCCCAAAAGAATTTCAAATGTTGATCCGTCGGACCACCGGACACTTTTCCACTTCCCCTCAGTCCATTTTAAATGAGCTCCGGCCCAGAGAAGGTGGCAGCGTTTCTGGATCCTGTTTATATTTGGGTTCTTCTTTGTGTTTTAGAGTTTAACAGCGTTTGTGGATGCAGTGATGAACTGTGTTCACAGACAGTGGTTTTCAGAAGTGTTTCTGAGCCCATGCAGTGATTTCCACTACAGAATCATGTCTGTTTTTAATGCAGTGCTGCCTGAGGGCCCAAAGATCACGGCCAGCAGATACTGGTGTTCAGCCTCGTCCCTCACAGACAGAGATTTCTCCAGATTCTCTGAGTCTTTAATGATGTTCTGCACCGTAGACGATGGAAAGCAGAAGCTCTTTGCTGGTTTATGTTGAGGAACGTTCTTCTTGAGTTGTTGCTCTATTTGATGGTCCAGTCTTTCACAGAGTGGTGACCCTCCTCCTCTTTACTTCTGAAAGACTCCGCCTCTCTGAGACGGTCTTTATACCCAGTCATGTTACTCACCTGCTGTCAATCAACCACCAGGTGTTTTATTAGCATCACACAACTTTACCAGCCTTTTGTTCCCCCGTCCCAACTGTTTAGAAACGTGTTGTTGGCATCAAATTCAAATTTCTCAGTTTCAACATTTGACTGGTTGTCTTCGTTCTGTTTTCAGTGAAATACAGGGATTTGCACATCATTGCATTTTTTTTATTGACATTTTGCACAGCATCCCAACTTTGTTGGAAATGATGTAGATCCCTCTACTGTACATTCTCCATCAATCTAAAGAACACTTTCACGATACAGAGAACCCTTAAACATACATTGGAACATTGCTCTAGATTGTAAACACCGCACCGAACAGATTAATCTCTCCTGACTATTAGACTGACCCTTTACTCACTCATGCAATTAGCAATTCCAAACATTATTACAAATAAAATTATTTAAAAATTTGGTTCATTAAGAGTTCTTTAGTTCTCTTTGTAGCCATGAGTTCTAATTAGAACCATTTGCATGCTTTTACATGGTTCTTTGCCAGGTGAAATGAAATGATCTTCAAATTGATGGAGAATGCATTACATGCCTTACAAACAGAACTAAAGAACCCTTTAAGCAATCAAATGGTTCTTCAAGTGTTACTAAGGAACCTTTAAAGAACCATTGTTTAGAAGTGTAGATATTGTTGTTGTCTTTACAGTTAAGTAACAGGTTTATATTAGTAACCGACCCAAAACTGTTTCTGGCCCACCAGGAATTCTCCAGACTCTCCGGATTGCCCACTCCGGCACTGAGTTCAGCTCATGAAGGCCTTGCTAGCTGGTGAGTTCGATCGGGAGTGTTTAATGAGGAGGAACGCTGAACTCTGAGGAGCTGTGTCCTGGAAGGAACTCGGATTGACGCCTCCGCTCGAGTGGTGTATAGACAATAAAAACAATAGATCAACCTGTTTGTTGGATGTTTACATTTGAAAAATAGCCAGAGAATTTCATTTTGGCCCAAAAGGAGGTGCTGATTTTACTGAGTATTATTCTCACAGGCCGTAATCGTTTCTAACAACGTCAAACTGCCAGTTTCAAATCGAATGCCTGACGCATCGATGCCGTTTTACACCCCAAGTTAGTGCAAACGGGCCACACCTCGTACTGTAAGCGGGAACCAATCCTGATCCTGGATATTTACCTTCCTGCAGGGTTTACGGTTCAGCCCCAACCTAATTTCAACTGGTCTATCAGCTGCATTCTGATTGGCTGCCTGCACAGAAGTGTAGTCGCACTTCCGTGCAACATTTCTGTCGTTCGGTCTGGCTGAATGCCAATCAGCAAAACCAAACAGCCGCCTGTGATTGTCAACAAATAAGCCTTTCAGAGCAACGTGTGCAAAAGTTTCGGTCAAATGACGTGGTTTTGAAAAAGATGGTTCTTTAAGGGTACTTATGATTCTTTTAGAACCATGAGATCTTTGTAGAACCATCTGAGACTGAACTGGTTCTTTGCGTGTTGAAATTGTTCTTCAGATTGATGGAGAATGTGTTCTATATAGCACCAAAGAGGGTTCTTGTATTATTATAAGTTTGACATCATAACAACATCAGAACCCTCTTTGGTGCTATGTAGCCATAGACAACACAATCAGTCTGAAGAGCCATTTAACCAGTGGGTTCTAAATAGACCCGTTCCCTTTACTAAAGAACCCTTCAAGAACCATATTCAAAAGTATAGGTAAAAAGCAACAACACGTCCTCTACAGAGAACACATTTAAATGCACAATTACTGTTTATTTGCAAAATTTAAAGCACTGGAAAAAATAAAAACGTGGGCTAAGAACATGTTATGGTTTTGTTTTATTTATTTATTTTATAACTTGTTTAACTCTGTGAATAAATGGAAATTGTGCAGTAAAGTGTCAGGTTTAGGTTTGTTTTCTGTAGAGAATCATTTAAAAATCAACATAATGTGTAGTTTGTCCAGGGTGCAGCAAACTACTGCGTACAGCTGTGTACGTCGGAGAGATTTGGCCTTCGCTGCGCCGAAACAGGCTGTGATTGGTTTGAATGTCGGGCCTCATCCTGACAAGGTGGGCGGTTCTTGTCCAAATTAGGTGACGTGTAATGCTGCATTCACACGTTTACATTGAAAGAAATTCTGATGCACGACTGACGGCGGCATGAGACCATGCAAGCGTTGGTGTGTTCACAGCATTACTGGTGTAAATGGCTGGATAAAGACAGGGGGCGCTCTAAACCCTTTTACTTTAATGTGTAATGCTGGGCTCGTCTGGAATTCAACAATGAGATGTTTGGCATCTGTGGCCCCCAGAAAAGCCTGATTTGTTTCACTGCTGTCGACGGCAGAAGTTGAGCTCTCGACGTCATACACTACTTACAGCTGGCGCTGGCAGAAGTTTCTATTGAAAATAATGGAATATACGGTTTGCCGTCGTCCATCTACCAGCAACATGTGAATGCAGCATAAATCACAGCTGGCGTCTGAGGCCTTTTTCTCTGTGTTTTGGCCTTTTGTCCACACAAACTGCATTTTAGTCACTGAAAACAAACTCCTTCCAGGATGAAGATGTTCAGAAACTCTGTTTTCAGTGTCGTGGTGTCGAAAATCGCGTTTTTGGCTTGTTATGTCAAGTTTGTCGTCAGAGTGTGTGCTTTCTTTTTTTACATGAAGCGATTTTGTGGAGCCAAAACACTGGTTTAACTGGTTTAATACCATTCCTAACAGGACTTGTTACCTGTTTACACATAAACATACACTGTAAAAATACGCAGCTTTTAAACTTGAAAAAGTAAGTAAGCAGGTTAAGTTGAAATTTTGAGTTCAAAGAACTTGTAATATCAAGATAACGTAAGAATAATGTGCTTTTTTTTTTTATTCTAATTAAGAACAATAGTTGTGCTCCATAAACAGTCAGAATTAAATGGAATAGTTATGTAGTTTTGCCTGCACACGGTTGAAAAGTCAGACAAGTCTAACAAAAACATAGATTTATAGTTATTCCGTTAAATTAAGTCCACAAATACAGACACAAACTGAGCAAACAGTGGTCCTGAAGCAGCTCTCTCACTCAAACTGCCCTCACCTGTGCATATATGAATAGATATATTCAGTATACAGAAATCAAATACATCAAAAACATCAGAAGCCTTTTAAATAATACATTGTTTAAAATAAAAATAATGCATTCATCAAAAACAGTCTTTGTTATAGATGAGATCAAGAGATTAAGATCCTCGTTTATACCATCAGGAAATAAAGTGTTTAAGTATTCTGGTACATTGGGCTCATGAAGTTTTACCAGCATGTAATAGAGGACAAGGACACATGATGAAAGCAACAGCAGAGGTTAGGGAACTGGCCCTGTGACCGGGAGGTTGCTGGTTCGATTCCCTGCGCCCAGCAGTCTGTGACTGAAGTGCCCTTGAGCAAGACGCCTAACCCCCTACTGCTCAGTGGATAGGGCTGCCCACCACTCCGGCAAGTGTGCTCACTGCCCCCTAGTGTGTGTTGCATTGCACAGGTGGGTTAGGTTGCAGAGGTGATTAATAAAGGGTAGCTTGATTATTAGTTAATTGAAATGACTGGATCTACAAGTTATGAATTGTCTAATATGTGTTTTCAAAGTTTGAGGGGTGTAAAATTAACATTTCACAAACTGGGAACAAGAGCTACGGTTATGACAAGGAAAATTGTCTCGGTCATTGGAGACACAAAAAAGGAGAGGATTTATAAAAAGATCAGAAACTCTGTAAAAAGTATTTCAAACTAATCTGGTTTTATTTTGAAGTTTAAAAGCTGCATCATTCCAGAGCGCAGTTATGCTACAGAGATCACTGCTTTATCCAGCACACTCACGACATGAACCCCGGCGCGTCTTTGGACATCTAGCTGGTCCAAGAACTTTGAAAATGAAGTGTTTGTTGCAGAAGAATCGCGAGACAGTTCCCGCCTGTGAAGGATGCCTCTGCTGTCGTGGAGTCGAGCTGCTTACGGCATGTTTTTGTGTCTTTATGTGGACGGAGATGTTTTTAAAAGCAGTGCTTGTGTGGACAAATACCCGCGAACAAAAAATACCTTATCAAGTCAAAACATCTTAAATTACATTTCTCATTACGGTACTGTTGTAAGAATATTATGATTTATTTAACATATTTTTAGACATTTCTTACTTGTTTTAAGTAATTGTGTCTTATGAAAATGTGATTTTGCTTGTTTGAAATGAGCAAAATTATCTTTGTTATTTCTCAAAACAGGAAATGATCTGCCTCTTTCACGACATACAATTACTGAAATCAGATAAAAATGTCTAGAAGTCAGTTACATAATCTTACAGCAGTCTCATAATGAGAAATATTAGATATATTAACGACATTTGAGATCATTTCACTTGCTAAGATGTCAGTTCTTGCAGTGTGAGGTTGGGTTTGGATGCGAAACCTGCAGGAAGGCCGATGTCCAGCGGAAGGCTTGATTGCCGGTCGTACTGTAAAAGCTTGCGCTTTTTAATCTCACTTCTGTAAATATTCTGACCTCACGGCTCGGCGTGTGCTGCTCCGCGGATGTACAGGAACGCACACCATCATGTTTTTGTATCACCGTCTTTAATATCTCGTGTGTCGGAGATTAGCGACTGTGTTTGATTTTGCATACAGATGTTTCTGCACTGCCACTCCAGCTTCTCCTCTTCTTCACGCTCTCCTCATACCCGCTGTCCCTCCGAGCGTCTCGCCGCATCTTATGCTCCAGTAACGTTTCTCTGATCTTCTGTATGACTGTGTGTTGCCGTGTCGTGACCTTTCCGGTGAAGGTGGTTCTTGTAAATCAGTCTGTGAAGCAGCAGTGTTGGGGACTCACCTGGGGTCAGTCTGTATGTGTCTGATAGCAGAACTGTTGATGCCCACACAGTGATTAGTGTAGTTAATGTTTTCTAAACCCCATTTTTATATAACCGAAAACAAAAAGTCTTTAATAAACAGAAGAGTTTGCTTGGAGAGCAAACCCACAGATTAAAATGCAAATGTGGTCTGTCGTGTTTTTTGTCCACTCAGTCAAGGCTGAACATTCTGCTGCACTGCAAAGAATTATAGCTGAAAATATTTAACTGACTTCACTCATTTTATCCACTCGAAGTGTCTCATTCCTTCAGCAGAGCATTTTACTTGTGTTGAGTATTATTTCTTAAAATAATCTCCTTAGCTGCAGAACCTGAAGAATCTAATCTTTTTAGCTACAGAACCTGAAGAACCTAATCTTTTTAGCTAAAGAACCTGGAGAACCTAACCGTTTTAGCTACGGAAACTACTGAACCTAATCTTTTTAGCTACAGAACCTGAAGAACCTAAACTTTTTAGCTACAGAAACTGCAGAACCTAATCTTTTTAGCTACAGAACCTGAAGAATCTAATCTGTTTAGCTACAGAACCTGAAGAACCTAATCTTTTTAGCTACAGAACCTGAAGAACCTAATCATTTTAGCTACGGAAACTACTGAACCTAATCTTTTTAGCTACAGAACCTGAAGAACCTAATCTTTTTAGCTACAGAAACTGCAGAACCTAATCTTTTTAGCTACAGAACCTGAAGAACCTAATCATTTTAGCTACAGAACCTGAAGAACCTAATCGTTTTAGCTACAGAAACTGCAGAACCTAATCTTTTTAGCTGCGAAACTGCAGAACTTAATCTTTTTAGCTACGGAAACTGCAGAACCTAATCTTTATAGCTGCAGAGAATGCAGAACCTAATCTTTTTAGCTGCAGAAACCGCAGAGTCTAATCTTTTTAGCTACGGAAACTGCAGAACCTAATCTTTTTAGCTACAGAAACTGCAGAACCTAATCTTTTTAGCTGCAGAAACTGCAGAACCTAATCTTTTTATCTACAGAAACTGCAGAACCTAATCTTTTTATCTACAGAAACTGCAGAACCTAATCTTTTTAGCTGCTGAAACTGCAGAAACTAATCTTTTTAGCTACAACTGCAGAACCTAATCTTTTTAGCTACAGAAACTGCAGAACGTAATCTTTTTAGCTACAGAAACTGCAGAAGCTAATCTTTTTAGCTGCAGAGAATGCAGAACCTAATCTTTTTAGCTGCAGAAACCGCAGTCTAATCTTTTTAGCTACAGAAACTGCAGAACCTAATCTTTTTAGCTACAGAAACTGCAGAACCTAATCTTTTTAGCTGCAGAAACTGCAGAACCTAATCTTTTTATCTACAGAAACTGCAGAACCTAATCTTTTTATCTACAGAAACTGCAGAACCTAATCTTTTTAGCTGCAGAAACTGCAAAACCTAATCTTTTTAGCTACAGAAACTGCAGAACCTAATCTTTTTAGCTGCAGAAACTGCAGAACCTAATATTTTTATCTACAGAAACTGC
This sequence comes from Pygocentrus nattereri, assembly GCF_015220715.1. Classification (NCBI taxonomy): domain Eukaryota; kingdom Metazoa; phylum Chordata; class Actinopteri; order Characiformes; family Serrasalmidae; genus Pygocentrus; species Pygocentrus nattereri. The sequence goes on from NC_051211.1 coordinate 56,109,780, forward strand.
AGAAGCTAATCTTTTTATCTACAGAAACTGCAGAACCTAATCTTTTTAGCTGCAGAAACTGCAGAACCTAATCTTTTTAGCTACAGAAACTGCAGAACCTAATCTTTTTAGCTGGAGAAACTGCAGAACCTAATCTTTTTAGCTACAGAAACTGCAGAACCTAATCTTTTTAGCTGCTGAAACTGCAGAACCTAATCTTTTTAGCTACAACTGCAGAACCTAATCTTTTTAGCTACAGAAACTGCAGAACCTAATCTTTTTAGCTACAGAAACTGCAGAACGTAATCTTTTTAGCTACTTAAACTGCAGAAGCTAATCTTTTTAGCTGCAGAAACTGCAGAACCTCATCTTTTTAGCTACAACAACTGCAGAACCTAATCTTTTTAGCTACAGAAACTGCAGAACCTAATCTTTTTAGCTGCAGAAACTGCAGAACCTAATCTTTTTAGCTACAGAAACTGCAGAACCTAATCTTTTTAGCTGCAGAAACTGCAGAACCTAATCTTTTTAGCTACAGAAACTGCAGAACCTAATCTTTTTAGCTACAACTGCAGAACCTAATCTTTTTAGCTACAGAAGCTGCAGAACCTAATCTTTTTAGCTGCAGAAACTGCAGAACCTAATCTTTTTAGCTACAGAAACTGCAGAACCTAATCTTTTTAGCTACAGAAACTGCAGAACCTAACCTTTTTAGCTGCAGAAACTGCATAATCTAATCTTTTTAGCTACAGAAGCTGCAGAACTTAATCTTTTTAGCTGCAGAAACTGCAGAACCTAATCTTTTTAGCTGCAGAAACTGCAGAACCTAATCTTTTTAGCTACAGAAGCTGCAGAACCTAATCTTTTTAGCTGCAGAAACTGCAGAACCTAATCTTTTTAGCTGCAGAGAATGCAGAACCTAATCTTTTTAGCTGCAGAAACCGCAGAGTCTAATCTTTTTAGCTACGGAAACTGCAGAACCTAATCTTTTTAGCTACAGAAACTGCAGAACCTAATCTTTTTAGCTGCAACAATTGCAGAACCTAATCTTTTTATCTACTGAAACTGCAGATCCTAATCTTTTTATCTACAGAAACTGCAGAACCTAATCTTTTTAGCTACAACTGCAGAACCTAATCTTTTTAGCTGCAGAAACTGCAGAACCTAATCTTTTTAGCTACAGAAACTGCAGAACGTAATCTTTTTAGCTACAGAAACTGCAGAAGCTAATCTTTTTAGCTGCAGAGAATGCAGAACCTAATATTTTTAGCTGCAGAAACCACAGAGTCTAATCTTTTTAGCTACAGAAACTGCAGAACCTAATCTTTTTAGCTACAGAAACTGCAGAACCTAATCTTTTTAGCTACAGAAACTGCAGAGTCTAATCTTTTTAGCTGCAGAAACTGCAGAACCTAATCTTTTTATCTACAGAAACTGCAGAACCTAATCTTTTTATCTACAGAAACTGCAGAACCTAATCTTTTTAGCTGCATAAACTGCAGAACCTAATCTTTTTAGCTACAGAAACTGCAGAACCTAATCTTTTTAGCTGGAGAAACTGCAGAACCTAATCTTTTTCGCTGCTGAAACTGCAGAACCTAATCTTTTTAGCTGCTGAAACTGCAGAACCTAATCTTTTTAGCTGCAGAAACTGCAGAACCTAATCTTTTTAGCTACAGAAACTGCAGAACCTAATCTTTTTAGCTGGAGAAACTGCAGAACCTAATCTTTTTAGCTACAGAAACTGCAGAACCTAATCTTTTTAGCTGCTGAAACTGCAGAACCTAATCTTTTTAGCTACAACTGCAGAACCTAATCTTTTTAGCTGCAGAAACTGCAGAACCTAATCTTTTTAGCTACAGAAACTGCAGAACGTAATCTTTTTAGCTACATAAACTGCAGAAGCTAAACTTTTTAGCTGCAGAAACTGCAGAACCTCATCTTTTTAGCTGCAGAAACCGTAGAGCCTAATCTTTTTAGCTACAACAACTGCAGAACCTAATCTTTTTAGCTACAGAAACTGCAGAACCTAATCTTTTTAGCTGCAGAAACTGCAGAACCTAATCTTTTTAGCTACAGAAACTGCAGAACCTAATCTTTTTAGCTGCAGAAACTGCAGAACCTAATCTTTTTAGCTACAAAAACTGCAGAACCTAATCTTTTTAGCTACAGAAACTGCAGAACCTAACCTTTTTAGCTGCAGAAACTGCATAATCTAATCTTTTTAGCTACAGAAGCTGCAGAACTTAATCTTTTTAGCTGCAGAAACTGCAGAACCTAATCTTTTTAGCTGCAGAAACTGCAGAACCTAATCTTTTTAGCTACAGAAGCTGCAGAACCTAATCTTTTTAGCTGCAGAAACTGCAGAACCTAATCTTTTTAGCTGCAGAGAATGCAGAACCTAATCTTTTTAGCTGCAGAAACCGCAGAGTCTAATCTTTTTAGCTACGGAAACTGCAGAACCTAATCTTTTTAGCTACAGAAACTGCAGAACCTAATCTTTTTAGCTGCAACAATTGCAGAACCTAATCTTTTTATCTACTGAAACTGCAGATCCTAATCTTTTTATCTACAGAAACTGCAGAACCTAATCTTTTTAGCTACAACTGCAGAACCTAATCTTTTTAGCTGCAGAAACTGCAGAACCTAATCTTTTTAGCTACAGAAACTGCAGAACGTAATCTTTTTAGCTACAGAAACTGCAGAAGCTAATCTTTTTAGCTGCAGAGAATGCAGAACCTAATATTTTTAGCTGCAGAAACCACAGAGTCTAATCTTTTTAGCTACAGAAACTGCAGAACCTAATCTTTTTATCTACAGAAACTGCAGAACCTAATCTTTTTAGCTGCATAAACTGCAGAACCTAATCTTTTTAGCTACAGAAACTGCAGAACCTAATCTTTTTAGCTGGAGAAACTGCAGAACCTAATCTTTTTCGCTGCTGAAACTGCAGAACCTAATCTTTTTAGCTGCTGAAACTGCAGAACCTAATCTTTTTAGCTGCAGAAACTGCAGAACCTAATCTTTTTAGCTACAGAAACTGCAGAACGTAATCTTTTTAGCTACATAAACTGCAGAAGCTAAACTTTTTAGCTGCAGAAACTGCAGAACCTCATCTTTTTAGCTGCAGAAACCGTAGAGCCTAATCTTTTTAGCTACAACAACTGCAGAACCTAATCTTTTTAGCTACAGAAACTGCAGAACCTAATCTTTTTAGCTGCAGAAACTGCAGAACCTAATCTTTTTAGCTACAGAAACTGCAGAACCTAATCTTTTTAGCTGCAGAAACTGCAGAACCTAATCTTTTTAGCTACAAAAACTGCAGAACCTAATCTTTTTAGCTACAGAAACTGCAGAACCTAACCTTTTTAGCTGCAGAAACTGCATAATCTAATCTTTTTAGCTACAGAAGCTGCAGAACTTAATCTTTTTAGCTGCAGAAACTGCAGAACCTAATCTTTTTAGCTGCAGAAACTGCAGAACCTAATCTTTTTAGCTACAGAAGCTGCAGAACCTAATCTTTTTAGCTGCAGAAACTGCAGAACCTAATCTTTTTAGCTGCAGAGAATGCAGAACCTAATCTTTTTAGCTGCAGAAACCGCAGAGTCTAATCTTTTTAGCTACGGAAACTGCAGAACCTAATCTTTTTAGCTACAGAAACTGCAGAACCTAATCTTTTTAGCTGCAACAATTGCAGAACCTAATCTTTTTATCTACTGAAACTGCAGATCCTAATCTTTTTATCTACAGAAACTGCAGAACCTAATCTTTTTAGCTACAACTGCAGAACCTAATCTTTTTAGCTGCAGAAACTGCAGAACCTAATCTTTTTAGCTACAGAAACTGCAGAACGTAATCTTTTTAGCTACAGAAACTGCAGAAGCTAATCTTTTTAGCTGCAGAGAATGCAGAACCTAATATTTTTAGCTGCAGAAACCACAGAGTCTAATCTTTTTAGCTACAGAAACTGCAGAACCTAATCTTTTTAGCTACAGAAACTGCAGAACCTAATCTTTTTAGCTACAGAAACTGCAGAGTCTAATCTTTTTAGCTGCAGAAACTGCAGAACCTAATCTTTTTATCTACAGAAACTGCAGAACCTAATCTTTTTATCTACAGAAACTGCAGAACCTAATCTTTTTAGCTGCATAAACTGCAGAACCTAATCTTTTTAGCTACAGAAACTGCAGAACCTAATCTTTTTAGCTGGAGAAACTGCAGAACCTAATCTTTTTCGCTGCTGAAACTGCAGAACCTAATCTTTTTAGCTGCTGAAACTGCAGAACCTAATCTTTTTAGCTACAGAAACTGCAGAACCTAATCTTTTTAGCTGGAGAAACTGCAGAACCTAATCTTTTTAGCTACAGAAACTGCAGAACCTAATCTTTTTAGCTGCTGAAACTGCAGAACCTAATCTTTTTAGCTACAACTGCAGAACCTAATCTTTTTAGCTGCAGAAACTGCAGAACCTAATCTTTTTAGCTACAGAAACTGCAGAACGTAATCTTTTTAGCTACATAAACTGCAGAAGCTAAACTTTTTAGCTGCAGAAACTGCAGAACCTCATCTTTTTAGCTGCAGAAACCGTAGAGCCTAATCTTTTTCGCTGCTGAAACTGCAGAACCTAATCTTTTTAGCTGCTGAAACTGCAGAACCTAATCTTTTTAGCTGCAGAAACTGCAGAACCTAATCTTTTTAGCTACAGAAACTGCAGAACGTAATCTTTTTAGCTACATAAACTGCAGAAGCTAAACTTTTTAGCTGCAGAAACTGCAGAACCTCATCTTTTTAGCTGCAGAAACCGTAGAGCCTAATCTTTTTAGCTACAACAACTGCAGAACCTAATCTTTTTAGCTACAGAAACTGCAGAACCTAATCTTTTTAGCTGCAGAAACTGCAGAACCTAATCTTTTTAGCTACAGAAACTGCAGAACCTAATCTTTTTAGCTGCAGAAACTGCAGAACCTAATCTTTTTAGCTACAAAAACTGCAGAACCTAATCTTTTTAGCTACAGAAACTGCAGAACCTAACCTTTTTAGCTGCAGAAACTGCATAATCTAATCTTTTTAGCTACAGAAGCTGCAGAACTTAATCTTTTTAGCTGCAGAAACTGCAGAACCTAATCTTTTTAGCTGCAGAAACTGCAGAACCTAATCTTTTTAGCTACAGAAGCTGCAGAACCTAATCTTTTTAGCTGCAGAAACTGCAGAACCTAATCTTTTTAGCTGCAGAGAATGCAGAACCTAATCTTTTTAGCTGCAGAAACCGCAGAGTCTAATCTTTTTAGCTACGGAAACTGCAGAACCTAATCTTTTTAGCTACAGAAACTGCAGAACCTAATCTTTTTAGCTGCAACAATTGCAGAACCTAATCTTTTTATCTACTGAAACTGCAGATCCTAATCTTTTTATCTACAGAAACTGCAGAACCTAATCTTTTTAGCTACAACTGCAGAACCTAATCTTTTTAGCTGCAGAAACTGCAGAACCTAATCTTTTTAGCTACAGAAACTGCAGAACGTAATCTTTTTAGCTACAGAAACTGCAGAAGCTAATCTTTTTAGCTGCAGAGAATGCAGAACCTAATATTTTTAGCTGCAGAAACCACAGAGTCTAATCTTTTTAGCTACAGAAACTGCAGAACCTAATCTTTTTAGCTACAGAAACTGCAGAGTCTAATCTTTTTAGCTGCAGAAACTGCAGAACCTAATCTTTTTATCTACAGAAACTGCAGAACCTAATCTTTTTATCTACAGAAACTGCAGAACCTAATCTTTTTAGCTGCATAAACTGCAGAACCTAATCTTTTTAGCTACAGAAACTGCAGAACCTAATCTTTTTAGCTGGAGAAACTGCAGAACCTAATCTTTTTCGCTGCTGAAACTGCAGAACCTAATCTTTTTAGCTGCTGAAACTGCAGAACCTAATCTTTTTAGCTGCAGAAACTGCAGAACCTAATCTTTTTAGCTACAGAAACTGCAGAACCTAATCTTTTTAGCTGGAGAAACTGCAGAACCTAATCTTTTTAGCTACAGAAACTGCAGAACCTAATCTTTTTAGCTGCTGAAACTGCAGAACCTAATCTTTTTAGCTACAACTGCAGAACCTAATCTTTTTAGCTGCAGAAACTGCAGAACCTAATCTTTTTAGCTACAGAAACTGCAGAACGTAATCTTTTTAGCTACATAAACTGCAGAAGCTAAACTTTTTAGCTGCAGAAACTGCAGAACCTCATCTTTTTAGCTGCAGAAACCGTAGAGCCTAATCTTTTTAGCTACAACAACTGCAGAACCTAATCTTTTTAGCTACAGAAACTGCAGAACCTAATCTTTTTAGCTGCAGAAACTGCAGAACCTAATCTTTTTAGCTACAGAAACTGCAGAACCTAATCTTTTTAGCTGCAGAAACTGCAGAACCTAATCTTTTTAGCTACAAAAACTGCAGAACCTAATCTTTTTAGCTGCAGAAACTGCAGAACCTAATCTTTTTAGCTACAGAAACTGCAGAACGTAATCTTTTTAGCTACATAAACTGCAGAACCTAATCTTTTTAGCTGCAGAAACTGCAGAACCTAATCTTTTTAGCTACAGAAACTGCAGAACGTAATCTTTTTAGCTACGGAAACTGCAGAAGCTAAACTTTTTAGCTGCAGAAACTGCAGAACCTCATCTTTTTAGCTGCAGAAACCGTAGAGCCTAATCTTTTTAGCTACAACAACTGCAGAACCTAATCTTTTTAGCTACAGAAACTGCAGAACCTAATCTTTTTAGCTGCAGAAACTGCAGAACCTAATCTTTTTAGCTACAAAAACTGCAGAACCTAATCTTTTTAGCTGCAGAAACTGCAGAACCTAATCTTTTTAGCTACGGAAACTGCAGAATGTAATCTTTTTAGCTACATAAACTGCAGAAGCTAATCTTTTTAGCTGCAGAAACTGCAGAACCTCATCTTTTTAGCTGCAGAAACCGTAGAGCCTAATCTTTTTAGCTACAACAACTGCAGAACCTAATCTTTTTAGCTACAGAAACTGCAGAACCTAATCTTTTTAGCTGCAGAAACTGCAGAACCTAATCTTTTTAGCTACAGAAACTGCAGAACCTAATCTTTTTAGCTGCAGAAACTGCAGAACCTAATCTTTTTAGCTGCAGAAACCGCAGAGTCTAATCTTTTTAGCTACAACAACTGCAGAACCTAATCTTTTTAGCTGCAGAAACTGCAGAACCTAATCTTTTTAGCTACAGAAACTGCAGAACCTAATCTTTTTAGCTGCAGAAACTGCAGAACCTAATCTTTTTAGCTACAGAAGCTGCAGAACCTAATCTTTTTAGCTACAGAAACTGCAGAACCTAATCTTTTTAGCTGCTGAAACTGCAGAACCTAATCTTTTTAGCTACGGAAACTGCAGAACGTAATCTTTTTAGCTACAACTGCAGAACCTAATCTTTTTAGCTACAGAAACTGCAGAACCTAATCTTTTTAGCTACAACTGCAGAACCTAATCTTTTTAGCTACAGAAACTGCAGAACCTAATCTGTTTAGCTACAGAAACTGCAGAACCTAATCTTTTTAGCTACAACAACTGCAGAACCTAATCTTTTTAGCTGCAGAAACTGCAGAACTTTATCTTTTTAGCTACAGAAACTGCAGAACCTAATATATTTACCTGCAGAAACTGCAGAACCTAATCTTTTTAGCTACAGAAACTGCAGAACCTAATCTTTTTAGCTGCAGAACCTGCAGGGTACCTAGGGAAATTAATATTTTCAGCTCTGTAACCTACATAACCTATTTCTATCAGCTACAGAACCTAATCTTCTTAGCTACAGAACATGTAGAACCTAATCTTCTCAGCTCCAGTTCCTACATAACCTAATCTTTTCAGCTACAGAACTTGCCGAACCCAGTCTTCTCAGAAAAAAACATACTTTTAATGTAAGTCAGTAGAACCAGAATCATTTTGGGCCACTTCCTTTGGACCATTCATCATGACCTTCATCCATAATGTAAAAGACAACAGGTATTATCGAATTACTGAAAATGGAGATGCGGGGTTTTGTACGAGGTTTGGTTCCGCCCACAGCGACGTGCTGATTATATTTAAGACGGATTCTCCTCCTCTGCACTGCGTTTCTGCTTCCGTCGGGATGTTTTTGTGTTTCACTCAGTGCATTAATGAAGTGCCTAACAAAGATATTCAGCTTGTTTGTCCTTGTGTTTTTTGAACACGTCTCCGTTTGCTGTCAGGTGACGTGGCGACACAGATCCGTCACTTCCGTACGCTCGTCTGCTTCAGCGGCGATAAGCCAGCAGTGCGTTTATCCACGCGGCTGTCAGAACGCGTGCTGAGCGGAGCCAGGCGAGCGGCCTGTTCAGGCTCGGTGGAGGAGCCCACTCCGCGGCTCTTTCATGTTTCCCAGTGTTTCATGTTGTCTGAACGAGACCGATCTGCTATTTTTGGCCACTTTGTGGGAAGATGAGTGAAGATTTTGACAGACAGGAGCGTCGCTCGCTCTAAAACTGATGTAGTTTGATTTCTGGCAGCCTGTAATCAAGAACACCAGAAAACTGCCACCTACGCCCACCGCCTCAGTCGTGCACACAAAGGAACCGGGCTTTCAGTGCTCGCACCTCGACGATGCCAAGATTGCTTTGAGGAGCTCGAGATGGGTTTGATTCTCCTCTGCATCTCTCAGAAGAGTCTGTGAAACCTTCTCTATTGATCTGACACTGATGTTTCCACTGTGTGCTGGAGCGCGTCTGACGGGTAGAACTACGCAGCAAAAAGTGACATATCAGCAAGTCAAGGCAACTTGAATGTAGCTAATATATCTAGTATTTCTCATTACGGGACTGCTGTAAACATATTATAAGATTATTCCACCTATTTCTACCACTTGTATCTAGTGAAAGTGTCATCATTATTTCTTGACATTAATGAAACTGTTTCATTATTTCACAAAAAAAACTAATGATTTGCCACTTTCACTAAATACAGTGTCTTACAACAAATAAACATGTCTTGAAATAAGTTAAATATTGTCATGATATTCTTACATAACTCATAATCAGTTATATTTACTACAACCCCGTTTCCAAAAAAGTTGGGACGATGTGAAAAATGTACATAAAAACAAATGCAATGATGTGAAAATAGTACAAAGACAACAAATCAAATGTAGCAACTAAGAAATGATATGATATGGGAATGGGTCACATGGCCTGGGTGACGTGCTCATCTGTGAAGGCTCCATTAAAGCTGAATGATATAAACATGTTTTATCAACATCTGCTGCCGTCCAGACGACGTCTTTTTCAGGGAAGGCCTTGATTATTTCAGCAAGACGATGTTAAACCACATTCTGCATGTACCACGGTGGCGTGGTGGGTAGCACTGTCGCCTCACAGCAAGGAGGGTCTGGGTTCGATTCCCCGGCCGGGCGACCGGGGTCCTCTCTGTGTGGAGTTTGCATGTTCTCCCCGTGTCTGCGTGGGTTTCCTCCGGGTTCTCCGGTTTCCTCCCACAGTCCAAAGACATGCATTCAGGCCAATTGTGTAAAATGATCAAATTGTAAGTCGCTCTGGATAAGAGCGTTATCCAAATGCTGGTAATGTAATGTAATGTAATGTAAATATTACAGCAGCACTGCTCCATATTAAAAGAGTCCGGGCGCTAAACTGACCTGCCTGCAGTCCAGACCGGTCACTACTGAGAACATTTGGCACATTATGAAATGAAACGACAAATCAGCCCCTGAAACTGACGATCAGCTGAAATCCTGAATCAAACCAGAACAGAAAACATTTCACTGTCAGAGCTGCAGCAGCGTCTCCTCATTTCCCAAACACTGACAGAGCTGTTAAAGAAGAGGAGGTGGACTAAGCGGTGAACAGACCCGTCCCGACTTTACTGGAACATGTTGCTGGCATCAAATTCAGAATGGGAAAATATTTTTTTAAAAAGAATAAAATTTCTCATTTTCAACATTTGATTTGTTGTCTTTGCAGTATTTTCTTTGAAAAGCATGATTTCAGATCATTGCATCCTGTTTTTATTTACATTCTGCACGGCGTCCCAACTTTTTTGGAAATGAGGTTGTGCATTTGAGGTGCGTTCACTTGCTGAGACATCATTTTTTTGCAGTTATGGTTGAGTTTGTTCACCAGCCAGAGTGAAATTTGTGGTTCATCAAACCTGAGAATTTGTGCCCATTCCAAACTGCAGAGCTACAGATATTAAAAAATAAATTAATAATAATAAAATATTAAAGCTGTGAACTGCAATGGCATCTTAACAAGCCAGAAAATGAAAACTGGATGACAGATCTTTTTTTATCTAGGATGAGAAGACAAGACTGGATTTGTATGCATGAGATTAACCAGCCAAACTTTTAGAAACTTCCCCTTCACTCTTTGGCTTGTGACAATAGTGGAACCTTTCCAAAAAGGGTTCTATATCAAACCATCTACAGCACATTCCCCATCAGTCTGAAGAACCATTTTACACTGCAGAGGGCTCTTTCAGTGTCTATGGCTCCATATAGAACCGTTTTCTTTACTAAAGAACCGTCTTTTTAATGAGTGTACAGGTTTAGACAAACAAGCTCATTATACAGATTTATTACCAGAAATCATGAAACATCTTCAGGAGATCTGAACCACTTCAAACTCTCCACTATGAAAAAAGAGAACCTTGCTTATTTTAGAAGTTATTTGGACAGACGTTTGGCTTTTTATCTAAAGGACGTTCCAGAAGCTCTGAAATTCAGTGACGAAAGGTCTTCTTTCGATTAATCTCGTACAAATCTAGTCCAGTCTGTTCATCTAAAAATACAAACACTGAGCTGCTGTTCATTATCAGGATCTTCTGGCTTGTTGTCTTTTAAAGCCGCTGCGTTTCTCTCTGAAGTTAATAAAGCAGTTTTTATTCTTATGTGACGCCTCGTTTCAAACATTACAGTGTTGATTTTTTCCATTTTACCAGGACCCCCATGGACCCTCACAGAGCAGGTATTAATTGGGTGGTGGGTCATTCTCAGCACTGCAGTAACACTGACATGGTGGTGGTGTATTAGTGTGTGTTGTGCTGGTCTGAGTGGATCAGACACAGCAGTGCTGCTGGAGTTTTTAAACACTGTGTCCACTCACTGTCCACTCTATTAGACACTCCTACCTTGTCGGTCCACCTTGTAGATGTAAAGTCAGAGACGACAGCTCATCTGCTGCTGCACAGTTTGTGTTGGTCATCCTCTAGTCCTTCATCAGTGGTCACAGACGTTTTTGTTGCTTTAAAGAACGCTTTTCACAAAGGTTCTGTATATAACCATCTACAGCACATTGTCCATTAATCTGAAGAACACTTTCATGATGCAAAGAACACTTTAATCATGCAAAGTGTTCTTTGAGTGTTTCGTGGTTCTATATAGAACCATCTTCTATACTGAAGAACCCTTGAAGAACCATAATTTTTAAGTGGGAAAAATGGTGTTGAGACGTCTCTACAGTGCAAAACTCTATACAGAGAAAACATATTAAATGTAGTTAATATATCAAATTTTTCTCATTATAAGATCATTATAATAATATCATAAAATAATTCCACCTGCTTCTATTGTGTGTCTATATATATAATTATTTTATTTATTTATTTGCTTATTTAAAGAAATAATAATGCTTAAAATGTTTAAATTAGTGAAATATTCTTGCAATAATCGTATATATTATATTATATTATATTATATTATATTATATTATATTATATATCATTCCTTTTTCCCACCGATATCCAATCCAGCATTTCCTGCTGATATCACCCCGATGCTGGTATCGGATCAGCGCCGTGTCTAGGCAGAACAGCTCCATGGAAGCCAGTGAAACAGTCAGGCAGGCTGCGTTGTGTTCCAGGCGTTTCCAGCACTCTGTGATGCAACAGTCTGCTTAGATGTTCCCAAAGGCTTCTGATGCTCCACCTGGCCTTAATCCAGCTATTCTGCCCACTTCACCAAGCAACCAGGTGTTTTGTCTTCTCTAATGAGTTTTTAGTGACACACAAATAGCAGCGGCGGTCCCCAGAGCCTGTGAGAACCCAGCGAGCCCTCAGAATCATGCATGCAGGCTTTCCTCGCTCAGGAGTTCCACCAAGAGGAGTGCACAGCACGGTCAGCCGAGCGGTCAGCCGAGCGGTCAGCCGCCTTTCCCTTCACATCACTGTCAAAGCTGGATCTACTCTTCTACTCCTGCACGCAGAATCCACAGCACCCAAATCTGCCGGTTCTCTCAAAAAATGATACTTTAGCAAGTGAGAACATCTAAAATGTAGTTATTATATCTAGAATTCTTCTCGAGAAGATTGTTGTAAGAATATTATAAGATGATTTAATTTATTTATAGTAATTTTATCTTAATTCCATTAGCGGATCATTTTACTGGCTTTAAGCATCACGTCCTAAAATAATCTTCCCAGCCACAGAACCGAGAAGACGCAATCTTTTTTGCTGCGTAACCAACATAACCTAATCGTTTCAGCTACAGAACCTAAAAGTCTTAGCTCCAGAACCAGCAGAACCTAAAAGTCTTAGCTCCAGAACCAGCAGAACCTAATAGTCTTAGCTCCAGAACCAGCAGAACCTAAGCTTCTTAGCTACATAATGTGCAGAACCTAATCTCCTTAGCCACAGAAACTACAGAACCTAATCTTTTTAGCTACAGAACCTGTAGAACCTAGTCTTCTTAGCCACAGAAAATACAGAACCTAATCTTAGCTACATAAATTATAGAACCTAATCTTCTTAGGCACAGAAACTATAGAACCTAATCTCCTTAGCCACAGAAACTACAGAACCTAATCTTCTTAGCTACATAGCCTGTAGAACCTAATCTTCTTGGCTACAGAACCTCTAGAACCTGAGCTTCTTAGCTATAGAACCTGTAGAACCTAGTCTTCCTAGCCATAGAACCCATAGAACCTAAGCTTCTCAGCTACATAACATGTAGAACCTAATCTTTTTAGCTATGTGACCTGTAGAACCTAATCTTCTTGGCTACAGAACCTGTACAACCTAAGCTTCTTAGCAACATAACATGCAGAACCTCATCTTTTTAGCAACGTAACCTGTAGAACCTAAGCTTCTTAGCTACAGAATCTGCAGAACCGGCAGGTTATGTTATCCTAATTTCTCAAAACTAGAAATGATCTTCCACTTTCACGACATACAGTTACTGAAAACAAGTAAAATGTATAGAAGCGGTTCTGAGCGGTTTGGTGTGAAACGCTCTGTTCTAGATAAACTTACTGAGTCAGAGCCGTTCACAGTGGTGGTGATGGGAACCAGACGTCCCCCTCTTAAAGCTCCTCACAGTGCTGGTGATGGGAACCAGACGTCCCCCTCTAAAAGCTGCTCCCAGTGGTGGTGATGGGAACCAGACGTCCCTCTAAAAGCTCCTACAGAAGGTTCCTACATGAGCCGGTTCTGAATTCACTGCCTGATGACTGAGACGCTGTTTTATGAGAGTTTAGAGAACTTCAACTCCATTCATGGTGGAGGGAGACATGCAGGGCGCTGTGCGGCAAAATAGTCCCCAAAGAAAACTCATTATTCCAGATTTTCCACTGTTTTCCATCATCAGCATTCCAGATAAGCTCAGAAGACTCGTGTAGGTTCTCTGGAGGTTCTGGATGGTAAATAAAGTGTCTATATCTGCGTTGTAGTCATGGCGACGCCTGGTTCCCATCACCACCACTGTAAAGACGTCTCACACCAAACCCACTGAATGACACCTCGACCTCTGAATTAATCAGAAGTTTGGAAGAATTGGTGGAATTTCCCTTTAAGGAACCTCTCCGCTTTTGATCAGAAAGATCATTTATACATTTTTAAGGGAGTGGGTTGGGAAAAAAGGAACATTGGCCGGTTTCACACTGGGGAGAAATGCATAATTCAGAAGCAGGAATGAAGAAATGTTTCACTGATTTTTCAGGGGTGCGACTGTTGATGTGCATCTAAGTGGAGGAGGGAGCCAGAACTGCTATGTTTATTTATAAGGGCCCAGTCTGGATTTGATTCATCGAGTCGAGACAGCATTTCCTCAGAGTCAACACTCTTGAGTCTAGAAATGTCAGAGAAATCTGAGACAAGCTTGAGGACGATCTTCCACCGGGCTTACGCGACGTTTCTGATGGGTTAAATAGATACGTAAAGCGCTTGATGGCTCAAAAAACATGCTGAAGGGTGATTGAAAGTGCCACTGGTTTGGCCCCGGCGGATCACCAAATGGACAAAACCTCTGAACTGAGCAGCAATTTGATACGGCTTGCGGAGCACTCACCGTAGGATGGCCTTCCTTGGGGAATAGGCGTCTTTCAGGGCCATCTTACCCTGCCTTTGTTTGCTTGCCATTCATTTCTAGGTCAGTGCAGGCAGTGAATGCTTGAGTGGGCACTGAACACACAGGGTGGCTTCCTCAGCATCAGCATGGTGTGAGGGCTCAGTGCCTTCGCTGGAATGAAATGCAGCCGTGGCGTCTATCAGGGAGCTTCTTTCCCTTTCTGTGACGCAGACTACAGCGTACTGGGTTCATTTAAAAGCCCTCACCCCTGGGAGATTCAAATAGCACTGATTAATACCTGTTTACAGGTCTTCAACTAACGAGTGTGATTAACGTCTCAACTAGTATTTAATTAAAGTACCCAAAATAAAGGCCTGTCATCTGTTCACTGCTATTAGAAGATATTTCCTAGAACGTCTTTAGAGGGCGGAGCTGAGCGGCGTTTGTTTATTTGATGGTGGTTAATGACGTCTTTAGAGGGCGGAGCTGAGCGGCGTTTGTTTATTTGATGGTGGTTAATGACGTCTTTAGAGGGCGGAGCTGAGCGGCGTTTGTTTATTTGATAGTCGTTAATGACGTCTTTAGAGGGCGGAGCTGAGCGGCGTTTGTTTATTTGATGGTGGTTAATGACGTCTTTAGAGGGCGGAGCTGAGCGGCGTTTGTTTATTTGATGGTGGTTAATGACGTCTTTAGAGGGCGGAGCTGAGCGGCGTTTGTTTATTTGATGGTGGTTAATGACGTCTTTAGAGGGCGGAGCTGAGCGGCGTTTGTTTATTTGATGGTGGTTATTGACGTCTTTAGAGGGCGGAGCTGAGCGGCGTTTGTTTATTTGATGGTGGTTAATGACGTCTTTAGAGGGCGGAGCTGAGCGGCGTTTGTTTATTTGATGGTGGTTAATGACGTCTTTAGAGGGCGGAGCTGAGCGGCGTTTGTTTATTTGATGGTCGTTAATGACGTCTTTAGAGGGCGGAGCTGAGCGGCGTTTGTTTATTTGATGGTCGTTAATGACGTCTTTAGAGGGCGGAGCTGAGCGGCGTTTGTTTATTTGATGGTCGTTAATGACGTCTTTAGAGGGCGGAGCTGAGCGGCGTTTGTTTATCTGATGGTCGTTAATGATGTCTTTAGAAGGCGGAGCTGAGCGGCATGTGTTTATTTGATGGTCGTTAATGACGCCTTTAGAGAGCGGAGCTGAGCGGCGTTTATTTATTTGATGGTCGTTAATGACGTCTTTAGAGGGCGGAGCTGAGCGGCGTTTGTTTATCTGATGGTCGTTAATGATGTCTTTAGAAGGCGGAGCTGAGCGGCATGTGTTTATTTGATGGTCGTTAATGACGCCTTTAGAGAGCGGAGCTGAGCGGCGTTTATTTATTTGATGGTCGTTAATGACGTCTTTAGAGGGCGGAGCTGAGCGGCATGTGTTTATTTGATGGTCGTTAATGACGCCTTTAGAGAGCGGAGCTGAGCGGCGTTTATTTATTTGATGGTCGTTAATGATGTCTTTAGAGGGCGGAGCTGAGCGGGGTTTGTTTATTTGATGGTCGTTAATGACGTCTTTAGAGGGCGGAGATGAGCGGCGTTTGTTTATCTGATGGTCGTTAATGATGTCTTTAGAAGGCGGAGCTGAGCGGCATGTGTTTATTTGATGGTCGTTAATGACATCTTTAGAGGGCGGAGCTGAGTGGCGTTTGTTTATTTGATGGCTGTTAATGACGTCTTTAGAGGGCGGAGCTGATCGGAGTTTGTTTATTTGATAGTCGTTAATGACGCCTTTAGAGGGCGGAGCTGAGCGGCGTTTGTTTATTTGATGGTCGTTAATGACGTCTTTAGAGGGCGGAGCTGAGCGGCATTTATTTATTTGATGGTCGTTAATGACGTCTTTAGAGGGCGGAGCTGAGCGGCGTTTATTTATTTGATGGTCGTTAATGACGTCTTTAGAGGGCGGAGCTGAGCGGCGTTTGTTTATTTGATGGTCGTTAATGACGTCTTTAGAGGGCGGAGCTGAGCGGCGTTTGTTTATTTGATGGTCGTTAATGATGTCTTTAGAAGGCGGAGCTGAGCGGCGTTTGTTTATTTGATGGTCGTTAATGACGTCTTTAGAGGGCGGAGCTGAGCGGCGTCTGTTTATTTGATGGTCGTTAATGACGTC
Organism: Pygocentrus nattereri; assembly: GCF_015220715.1. Lineage (NCBI taxonomy): Eukaryota > Metazoa > Chordata > Actinopteri > Characiformes > Serrasalmidae > Pygocentrus > Pygocentrus nattereri. Next base: position 56,126,227 of record NC_051211.1, read on the forward strand.
TTTAGAGGGCGGAGCTGAGCGGCGTCTGTTTATTTGATGGTCGTTAATGACGTCTTTAGAGGGCGGAGCTGAGCGACGTTTGTTTATTTGATGGTCGTTAATGACACCTTTAGAGGGCGGAGCTGAGCGACGTTTGTTTATTTGATGGTCGTTAATGACGTCTTTAGAGGGCGGAGCTGAGCGGCGTTTGTTTATTTGATGGTCGTTAATGACGTCTTTAGAGGGCGGAGCTGAGCGGCGTTTGTTTATTTGATGGTAGTTAATGACGACTTTAGAGGGCGGAGCTGAGCGGCGTTTGTTTATTTGATGGTCGTTAATGACGTCTTTAGAGGGCGGAGCTGAGCGGCGTTTTGTTTATTTGATGGTAGTTAATGACGTCTTTAGAGGGCGGAGCTGAGCGGCGTCTGTTTATTTGATGGTAGTTAATGACGTCTTTAGAGGGCGGAGCTGAGCGGCGTTTGTTTATCTGATGGTAGTTAATGACGTCTTTAGAGGGCGGAGCTGAACGGCGTTTGGAACATGTTCATTTAGAGCTGAGCTGTGAGTGTTATTAGAGAAGCTCATTAGCATATAAAAGAATAGCTGCATGGTTTAAAAAACTGAAATGAAACAATTGATTCTTTTGTTAGGAATTATGTATTTAACGTCTCTTATAATTGATATTTTAATGATTCTATTTTCTGCGTGTACATGTGTATAATGTTCTGAAAATTGGATATTAATGTTGATAACAGTAATATTCTTCTGACAGTATCTCAATAATGTAAACACACAGTATATTACAGTTTGAGTGCTGTAAAAATTAATTACAGTACCTGAAAATGCTGCAGCTGGTACTCTTATTGTTACTGTTATTGTTTTGCACCAGTACGCTGATATATATATATATATTTACACTTTTTTTATTATTGGGGATATTTTAAATAAATTCCAGCGCCTGTGGTCAGATCGGTGTTGGCGGTTGTGAGTAAACAGGCCACTCCTTCACCTTTGAAGCAGGTGCTGCTCTCTAATCCGCCAGGTTTCCATGTCTTGCTGAGAATGTGGATCAGGGCTGGAACAATTTTCATCCCTCTCAGTCGGATGCCCCCCCACCTTGCCGTCACCCTCCCACCCTACGTTCCCTCTGATGTCTGTAATGACAGCCACGGTGGCTGCTGACGGAAACACCTGCTGCTCCCCGGCTTTAATTGCGTGCCTCTAACGAGCAGCAGGAGTCAGTCACGGTTAGAGGGTGGGGTCAGTGCCAGTTGGCTGGTTGTAGCCCCCCAAGGTCAGAAGGGCGTGAAAGTCTTGCCTTTCTTGCAAGTGCTTTGGACAAGAACTTCTGACTGCAGCAATAATCCGTCACTAATTTATTTCCATTTTTCATCATACAGTAGAATTTATACAATAATTAGTTCTTTAATATTTAGTTCGCTTTTACTTCTCACTTTGCCACAAACAGAAAACGGACACTGTTAAGACCACATCTGACCGACAGCCGATTCGGTCTGACTCTGAAGACGAGACGACACTAAATTCCCAAACTGTCGTCACCACTGAGCAGCTTTTCAGTCGGCAGCTGTGACAGAAGAACAGCTGAACAACCTGGAATCAGCCAGAAATGAACCCAACACCATTCGCCAGACGTGTCTGATCTTCGGAGCTGAACTGCAGAAAATATGGAGATTCTTAATGTTCCTCACCGACTTTCAGACTTTGGGACACATTTACTTCAGAACACTGGGATCTACCTGCTCACCATGTGGCCATGAGGGGCAGGGATGCAGCATCACTACCTGCTCCGAAATACAGGGGCGTGGCTAAAATAAGGCTCCGCCTACTGACTAAAACTCTGTCATTTTCAGTAAAATTTAATTTTAAAAGTTCATTTCAATTTATAAGAAATCAAAAAGATCCTTAACAAAAAATGTACGTGTAAATTTAGAGGTTTGGGTTTGGGACAGACTCCTCCCAATACAAAGTGCCCTATAAATGATGAGTGTGTGTGTATTTAGTTTATTATTATCAATATTAATGTCTTGGGTTTCGTCGCTTTTTCTAATGTGTTGTTATTGTTGTTTATCTGTAGCAGCACTGATGAGGCAGGATGACCACTGCTGGAACAAAACCTCGAATCTTCATTTTTCAGTTTTGGACGTAATTTGAAAGCTTGTAACTCTTTACATTGTGTGTTAGTTTCATGATGCATGGACTAAAGGACATGACTTGGAGAGATGTTCGGTTCCATTGACTCACAGTGACAGTAAAAGTAAAGCATGTTGTTCAGGAGAGTATAAAGGCATAGAAATGCAGAGCTTCATAAACTGGTAAAGTTAACAGGATGTTTAAACTGGATCTTGAGAGTTTTGTGGAAATAAGTCAATATTTTGAGAAATTAGGCAATATTTAAAAAAAATAAGTCAACATTTTGAGAAAATAAGTCAACATTACATGAAAATAAAGTAATGTCTTGAAGAAAAAGTCATTATTTCAAAAAATTAACTCAATATTTTAAGAAATAAGTCCAAATTTTGTCAGTAAGTCAGTACATAAGTCAGTACATTAAGAAAACAAGCCTATGTTTTGAAAATAATAAGCCAATGTTTAAAAAAAAACTCAAAGTTTTGAAAAGAATTCTCAAAAATATTTTGAGAAACAGCATCTGGATAATATTTGTATTATTTTCTATTTTATAGCTGCTCAAACATCAGAAGGTGAAAATGGTGTGATTGCCTCAAATCAGAGGCAAATTCACAGTGGACGCCCCCCTCCGCCCCTCCCACCACCAAACCCCCCCTCCGCCCCTCACACCACCAAACCCCCCCTCCGCCCCTCCCACCTAACCCACTTCTTTTCAGCATGTCACTAATTGCATCAAGCAATCTGCAGCAATCATTCACAGCAATTACACACCGGTAACTGTGGCTCTCGCCCTTTATTCCCCGTCACTGTGGCAACCCCACACGCCGTTGCCTTGGAAATGGCACAGCGCTATTCAGAGCCGTGTATGCGGCGCACCAGCACCATCCAAACTTTCCTTCCTTCTTTCTTTTCCCTCTTTCAATGGAGGAAAAACACATTAATGCCTGTTTGGGGAGCTCACTGGCCCGGCGCCACACCTCGTACTGCTGCCCCTGATTCAGTAATCTGCACCACACAAGCCGAGCTGTGCTCCACACGCTGCTCCGCCTGCATTCGCTCTCCCAAACAATGAGATATTGATTAGGTATGACGGCGGGCGGGAGTTGGGATTTATGGCCTTGTCTCTGGACCTTGTCTTTGTGGCGCAGAACGTGAGAAGAGCGTCTGCTGGGGAGAGGAGGAGTGCCGCTCCTTCTCTTTTTCAGAGGACACGGGTGTTGGCCGATTACTCCGTCCACTGCAGCAGAAAATGCCACTAGATATGGGGGCTGATGGAAACCTAATGCCACTGTCACAGCAGTGCTGGAGGCCAGTGGGGCTGGATTTGGATACAGGGAGAGAGTGCAGGAGTGAATATCACTAACAGGATAACACCCTTCACTCCAGAGGGAGGGAGAGAGAGAGAGATAAAGACAGACAGAGAGAGAAAGAGAGAGAGAGACACTGGAAGGCTATTGTTTTTGTCAGTGTCTGTTTGGTACTCAGAGGAAGGCTCTGTGAATTCGCACCCTTCCTCTTATGAGTACAGCTGCTGCACTGAAAAATATGATATCACAGCAAGTGGATCATCTTAAATGTAGTCAAAATACACTATATTGCCCAAAGTATTCGCTCGTCTGGCTTCACACGCATATGAACATGACTGACATCCCGTTCTTAATCCATAGGGTTTAATATGATGTCGGCCCACCCTTTGCAGCTATAACAGCTTCAGCTCTTCTGGGAAGGCTTTCCACAAGGGTTAGGAGTGTTTATGGGAATTTCTGACCGTTCTTCCAGAAGCACATTTGTGAGGTCAGACACTGATGTTGGACGAGAAGGCCTGGCTCACAGTCTCCACTCTAATTCATCCCAAAGGTGTTCTATGGGGTTGAGGTCAGGACTCTGTGCAGGCCAGTCAAGTTCTTCCACACCAAACTGGCTCATCCACGTCTTTATGGACCTGCTTTGTGCACTGGTGCTCAGTCATGTTGGAGCAGGAAGGGGCCGTCCCCAAACTGTTCCCACAAAGTTGGGAGCGTGAAATTGTCCAAAATCTCTTGGTGCTGAAGTTTTAAGAGTTCCTTTCACTGGAACTAAGGGGCCGAGCCCAACTTCTGAAAAACACCCCCACACCATGATCCCCCCTCCACCAAACTTTACACTCAGCATAATGCAGTCAGACAAGTACCGTCTCCTGGCAACCGCCAAACCCAGACTCGTCCATCGGATTCCCAGATGGAGAAGCGTGATTGGTCACTCCAGAGAACTCGTCTCCACTGCTCTAGAGTCCAGTGGCGGCGCTTTACTCCACTGCATTCCACGCTTTGCACTGCGCTTGGTGATGTAAGGCTTGGATGCAGCTGCTCGGCCATGGAAACCCATTCCATGAAGCTCTCTACGCTGTTCTTGAGCTGATCTGAAGGCCACATGAAGTTTGGAGGTCTGTAGTGATTGACTCTGCAGAAAGTCGGTGACCTCTGCGCACTATGCCCCTCAGCATCCGCTGACCGCTCTGTCATTTTACGTGACTGACCACTTCGTGGCTGAGCTGCTGTCGTTCCCAATCGCTTCCACTGTGTTATAATCCCACTGACAGTTGACTGTGGAATATTTAGTAGTGAGGAAGTTTCACGACTGGACTTGCTGCACAGGTGGCGTCCGATCACGGCACCACGCTGGAATTCACTGAGCTCCTGAGAGTGACCCATTCTTTCACTAATGTCTGTAGAAGCAGTCTGCAGGCCTAGGGGCTCGGCTTTATACAGCTGTGGCCGTGGAAGTGACTGGAACTCCTGAATTCAGTGATTTGGATGGGGAGTGAATACGTATGGAAATATAGGACCTAATAAATAAATACCTAATATTTCTCTTTATGAGACTGTTGTGAGAATATTATAAGATCTCTGTCTGTCTCTCTGTCTATCTATCTATCTATCTTTCTGTCTGTCTGTCTATCTGTCTGTCTCTCTCTCTCTGTCTGTCTATCAAAGCAACATTAACATTAAAATCTCAACCTCAGCCAAAATGATGATTCTGATGGAAATGACTGGCACTGCTCTCTGGGTTAATATGCGCTTAACAAAGCTGCTCTTATTAACTGTCCATGATGGACAAAATGAAAAGAAATCTCACTGCAGAAGATCTACTTAATATTCCGGATGAGTCAGCGACGTCTTCCCTCGTCATTGTAACCTGGACGCTACATCAGATAAAAGACACCCTGCTCATGTACAGTGTGGAGCTTCTGACAGTATTTTGAGCTCTGATGGCAGCAGCAGCTGCCAGCCACAATCAAACCAGGGCGGAGCCAGAACTTTCACTAAATTCTCAGAAATAAAGGTACTAGACTGTCACTGGGGTGGTTCCCTCAAGGCTCCATCTCAGTACCTTCAGTCAGGGATCATAACTGAACCATAATCCACTGAGATGATCTGTTCTAAGCTGGACTGACTCCACACACCCCGCCTCGCCTCGCCTCCAGGCTTTTACTCTACTGTTCTGTTTTAAAACATTCGGTTATGAAAAGGAACAAATACCAACTTTTCACCTGGAGGACCTGATTTAAAGTTCACAATCAGACCTTAGAACCACTGCTGGAGCTTTGAGGGAACATCTACACTGTTTGGACCTCGATGAAGGGAAAATGTACCTGAACAGAACCTTCTTCACTATCAGTGTATGTGAAGGCAAGGGCTGCATTCAGCCCCTACACAACACAGCACAACGATCATTTTTAATAGCATGCATATACGCCGCTGCTGATTGGATAACAGCTCTGACACGCCCATCAAACAAGAGAAAACCATTTCACACTGTTTTCAAACATTGTTCAGCTAAACGGTCCTGACCTATCAGAGACGGCGGCTCTACACTGTTAGAAATAAAGGCTCCTCTGTGGGTCATTCTCAGCAGTGCTGAGTCTGATCCACTCACACCATCACAACACACACTAACACACCACCACCACGTCAGTGTTACTGCAGTGCTGAGAATGATCCACCACCTAAACAGTACCTGCTCTGTGAGGGTCCATGGGGGTCCTGACCACTGAAGAACAGGGTAACAGAGTATCAGAGAAACAGATGGACTACAGTCTGTAACTGTAGAACTACAGAGTGCAGCTATACAGTAAGTGGAGCTGATGAAGTGGACAGTGAGTGTAGAAGCAAGGAGGTGGTCAGAATGTCATGGCTGACCGGTGTATAATGTATATATTAAAAGTTCATCAAATATTGTTTTGATAACTTTTCAAAGGAAAATCTACTTATTATCTGCTTGATTTCAATAGGGAGCATATTCCAAGCATATAGCTCCAAGTCTCCTAGAGAACAGTTCTCTTCATACAGTTTGATTGAAGACTGGACACCAGCAGCTGACCAGAACTCACTTGATATGCAATAGAAAATACCAGCTTTTCAGAATTCAGTTCATCCACACACTGCAAAAAATAGCATCTTGTCAAGTGAAATGATCTTAAATCCAGTCAATGAGCTTAATTTGTAACATGTTGAGATGTTTGTGCACTTATGATAAGATTATTTATTATTATTATTTATTATTATTTCTAGACATTTTTACTTGTTTCATGTAATTTTCTTAAAACAGTGAAATAATTTTACTTAATAAAGCCCCTTAAAACAAGTAAACAATGTCTAGAAATTAGGAAAATAGTCTAAAATTAAGCCTACAACAATCTCAATAGGAGAAGTATTAGATTTATTGACTGTGTTTAAGATAATTTGACTTGACAAGACACTTTATTTTAGCTGTGATAATCGTTTATGCATTTCACACAAATTTCACACACAGGGTTTAGTTTGTAAACGATGAGTTCCTGAAACACTGAGCAGTGTTGGATCCATCAGGTTGGTTTGGTGGGGGAGGTCCTGGGGGAGGTCCCAAGGAGAAGGGGAGGTCTGAGAACCTATAAAACAACGACATCACTATCAGTCATACACAAACACCACACGTACACCCACCAGAAGTGTGTTGGCCCTCCAGGTCATTGGCCTATAATTCATTTCCTGAAGTGATTCATAATCCAGTAAACCGGGCAGATGCCTGGTTAGGGAGTGCTGCTGAGGTCACTGTCCAGTCCTTGACTGTTTTGACTTTGAAGCCAATGTTGCTAAATGGTTTTGGCTCTGTCCCAATTGGCTCTTAGGCCCTTATCTAGGTCTGCTCAGAAGACACGCAGGGCTCTAGGGTGTCGGATTTCTTATTTTGTTTACAAATGGATGCTCACAAGCACTTGTGATCTTGTGAAGTAATTAGTTAACTGGAAAACTAGCACAATTGATAACATAATGTATAACTTATCGGTAATAAAGAAGAAGCTCAGCTTATGCCCAATCGTTGTGCTGTATTAACCGTCTGGGGCATCGTGTTAAATGTTTCTCACTATTTCTATTAATGTCATTAATAATAATAAAACAGCTCAGAAATCCTGAATCCGTAGAGCCGCCCCTTCCATTCCATCTTATCACGAGATCATACGACACTCACATCCGGAGTTATGAGCCTGTGAAGAGGGGCTGAGATGCACGTCATCTGCCTCTCGCCGCGTGGAGCTGGTGGATTCATCGTCGGATGAATAGCTCTAGCATTAGCTCAGGTCTGCACTTCAGAATAAGAGTCTTTATCAGAATAAACCCACAGAGTAACTTTCAGAACAAATAACTCAGAATAAACATCTACACAATTTTTTGAATATTACAAAAGGTCTCAACTCTCTTTAGTGTAAACCAGAGGTCACTAATAGGTGGACTGTGGTCCGAGTCCGGACTCAGACGCTGTGCTTTGCAGACCCGGACCTAAAACCGATAAACTATAAGACAAAATGCTGACATTATGCCAACATCATCTGCCAAGTTATCACAGCGTCACCTTTGAGCAACGGCTTGTCGTCTGAACTCCGATGTAGTTTTTCCCCAAACTCTCCTGTTTTTTGTCTTATCAGCCTCTTCGGAACACAACTGGCCTCCTTCACGTTGTGACAGTTTCTTGTGTTGTCGTCAAGGTACTGATTGGAGCGGCGCAGTTTGGGAGAGGTCCTTTGTGTGACCTTGCTACATGCTGGTGCTCTCTCCAGACACCACCCATGATTTGATCTGTTCCCCATGACAGTCTCCTGATGCAGCAGTGACCATCACGGCTGCTCCTCTCAGCCCAGAAATGCCATCGAAATTCTCGGATCCCAGCGAAATGTCAGAGCGTTGAAGTGCTGCGGACCCAAAGCTTAGGCTACAGCGTGGCTGACATTTCCTTGACCAGAGTCGCTTGGAGAAAACTTGCTCAGAGGCCTAGAAACACATCCATCTTTCCTTTTTAAAAGAGCGTCACTTTTTTTCCTTCCTGTAAACTGCAGTTTCCAAGACAACCTTTGAAAACGGAGGGTGTTATGAGATACTGGACTGGAAAGGTTCTAAATTTAGTCCCCTTTGAGCAGCGCATCTCTGTTCCATCTTCACTCGTCTCTCTCGTTTCTTTTCTTCATTTCGCTTTGCGCTGTCGCTATCATGACCTCGGCTCGACGCCGCGGCAACACAGCAACTTGTTCCATATGGGTTCTGTGATGTGTTTGAAAGCCACACTTTGAATATTGTTTTTTTTTCTTTTCCTCTCCCTCTGCCTCTCTTTTTCGGCCTCGCTGTGTTATCTAAACGCAGCCACCTTCTCCTCTACCCACCTCCTTTTTCCTGCTTTTATGAGGGATTATTTTAATCTCAGGCTGTGCAGAATTTCGGCGCAAGGCGCACCACCTGGAACAGGAGGTTTCTCGACGCTGCTCGGAGCAGAGAGGGCGGCAGAGCCGAGCACGTGCTGGCTAATAAAATGGCCATCCATTTTTAATGAGGATTCTCCTCACAGACGCTTTGACCTACTATCTGCTCGACTGAGTTGAGGGGGGAATCAGTCTCGCTGCAAGCATGCAGTAATGAAGACTACATCTAAAGCCCCCTGTGATGAATCAGCTGGCTCCCTACACTGCACACACACACACACACACACACACACACACACACACACACACTCACTCACTTACTCAGACATACACAGTCTCCGCATCCCACCCAGTCCAGGAGCCTCCTTGGAAAGGAAAAACACCTTGGGGGTGACATTGGCCAGAGACTGTAAACACATCAGTGTGTGTGTGTGTGTGTGTGTGTGTGTGTGTGTGTGTGTGTGTGTGTGTGTGTGTGTGTGTGTGAGTGTGTGTGAGTGTGTGTGTGTGTGTTCATCCGTTTGATGATTTGCTGGCAGGAGGTTGAAGGTTGGCCTGTCTTTTAAGACTCATTTGCTCCAAGATGTTCACTCCTGCCATGACTTCATCACCTCACTATGAAATTCTGAACATTTCAGAAACTCAAAGAACAAAAATTAAAAGGCCATATTTGTCATTTTGGTATCTGTAAAAATCCATAGAACAGCTCACATCCAGAACTACACAATAATCTCTAAATATCTAGAACAGCTCACACCCAGAGCTACACAATCATCTCTAAAGATCTAGAACAGCTCACATCCAGAGCTACACAATAATCTCTAAATATCTAGAACAGCTCACACCCAGAGCTACACAATCATCTCTAAAGATCTAGAACAGCTCACATCCAGAGCTACACAATAATCTCTAAAGATCTAGAACAGCTCACATCCAGAACTACACAATAATCTCTAAATATCTAGAACAGCTCACGTCCAGAACTACACATTCATTCCTAAAGATCTAGAACAGCTCACATCCAGAACTACACAATCATCTCTAAAGATCTAGAACAGCTCACATCCAGAACTACACAATAATCTCTAAATATCTAGAACAGCTCACACCCAGAGCTACACAATCATCTCTAAAGATCTAGAACAGCTCACATCCAGAGCTACACAATAATCTCTAAATATCTAGAACAGCTCACACCCAGAGCTACACAATCATCTCTAAAGATCTAGAACAGCTCACATCCAGAGCTACACAATAATCTCTAAATATCTAGAACAGCTCACACCCAGAGCTACACAATCATCTCTAAAGATCTAGAACAGCTCACATCCAGAGCTACACAATAATCTCTAAATATCTAGAACAGCTCACACCCAGAGCTACACAATCATCTCTAAAGATCTAGAACAGCTCACATCCAGAACTACACAATAATCTCTAAATATCTAGAACAGCTCACACCCAGAGCTACACAATCATCTCTAAAGATCTAGAACAGCTCACATCCAGAGCTACACAATCATCTCTAAAGATCTAGAACAGCTCACACCCACAGCTGCACAATCATCTCTAAACATCTAGAACAGCTCACACCCAGAAGTACACAATAATCTCTAAAGATCTAGAACAGCTCACACCCAGAGCTGCACAATAATCTCTAAAGATCTAGAACAGCTCACATCCAGAACTGCACAACCATCTCTAAAGATCTAGAACAGCTCACACCCACAGCTGCACAATCATCTCTAAACATCTAGAACAGCTCACATCCAGAGATACACAATCATCTCTAAAGATCTAGAACAGCTCACACCCACAGCTGCACAATCATCTCTAAAGATCTAGAACAGCTCACACCCAGAAGTACACAATCATCTCTAAAGATCTAGAACAGCTCACACCCAGAGCTGCACAACCATCTCTAAAGATCTAGAACAGCTCACATCCAGAGCTACACAATCATCTCTAAAGATCTAGAACAGCTCACACCCACAGCTGCACAATAATCTCTAAAGATCTAGAACAGCTCACATGCAGAACTACACAATAATCTCTAAAGATCTAGAACAGCTCACATCCAGAACTACACAATCATCTCTAAAGATCTAGAACAGCTCACATGCAGAGCTGCACAATCGTCTCTAAAGATCTAGAACAGCTCACATCCAGAGCTACACAGTCGTCTCTAAAGATCTAGAACAGCTCACATCCAGAGCTACACAATCGTCTCTAAAGATCTAGAACAGCTCACGTCCAGAACTACACATTCATTCCTAAAGATCTAGAACAGCTCACATCCAGAACTACACAATCATCTCTAAAGATCTAGAACAGCTCATATCAAGAGCTGCACAATCATCTCTAAAGATTTAGAACAGCTCACACCCAGAGCTGCACAATCATCTCTAAAGATCTAGAACAGCTCACACCCAGAGCTGCACAATCATCTCTAAAGATCTAGAACAGCTCACACCCAGACCTGCACAATCATCTCTAAAGATCTAGAACAGCTCACACCCAGAGCTGCACAATCATCTCTAAAGATCTAGAACAGCTCACATCCAGAGCTGCACAATCATCTCTAAAGATCTAGAACAGCTCACATCCAGAACTACACAATCATCTCTAAAGATCTAGAACACCTCACATGCAGAGCTGCACAATCATCTCTAAAGATCTAGAACAGCTCACATCCAGAACTACACAATCATCTCTAAAGATCTAGAACAGCTCACACCCAGAGCTGCACAATCATCTCTAAAGATCTAGAACAGCTCACACCCAGAGCTGCACAATCATCTCTAAAGATCTAGAACAGCTCACATGCAGAGCTACACAATCATCTCTAAAGATCTAGAACAGCTCACACCCAGAGCTGCACAATCATCTCTAAACATCTAGAACAGCTCACACCCAGAGCTGCACAATCATCTCTAAAGATCTAGAACAGCTCACACCCAGAGCTGCACAATCATCTCTAAAGATCTAGAACAGCTCACACCCAGAGCTAGACAATCATCTCTAAAGATGTAGAACAGCTCACACCCAGAGATGCACAATCATCTCTAAAGATCTAGAACAGCTCACACCCTTTGCTAGACAATCATCTCTAAAGATCTAGAACAGCTCACACCCAGAGCTACACAATCATCTCTAAAGATCTAGAACAGCTCACACCCAGAGCTACACAATCATCTCTAAAGATCTAGAACAGCTCACACCCAGAAGTACACAATCATCTCTAAAGATCTAGAACAGCTCACACCCAGAGCTGCACAACCATCTCTAAAGATCTAGAACAGCTCACATCCAGAGCTACACAATCATCTCTAAAGATCTAGAACAGCTCACACCCACAGCTGCACAATAATCTCTAAAGATCTAGAACAGCTCACATGCAGAACTACACAATAATCTCTAAAGATCTAGAACAGCTCACATCCAGAACTACACAATCATCTCTAAAGATCTAGAACATCTCACATGCAGAGCTGCACAATCGTCTCTAAAGATCTAGAACAGCTCACATCCAGAGCTACACAGTCGTCTCTAAAGATCTAGAACAGCTCACATCCAGAGCTACACAATCGTCTCTAAAGATCTAGAACAGCTCACGTCCAGAACTACACAATCATTCCTAAAGA
>NC_051211.1:56141203-56256203 GCF_015220715.1 Pygocentrus nattereri
CTCTCTCTCTCTCTCTGTCTCTCTCTCTCTGCTGTCTCTCTCTCTCTCTCTCTCTGCTGTCTCTCTCTCTCTCTCTCTCTGCTGTCTCTCTCTCTCTCTCTCTCTCTCTCTCTCTCTCTCTGCTGTCTCTCTCTCTCTCTCTCTCTGCTGTCTCTCTCTCTCTCTCTCTCTGCTGTCTCTCTCTCTCTCTTTTTTTCTCTCTCTCTGTAGCTCAGCTGTCAGAAGATCAGAAGCTGTGTTGCCATGTGCAGGTGGGGGGGTGGGGGGGGTTTCACATCAGCAACATCTTGATCCATAAACTGCAGAGCGGATCTGTTTAACGCTGGACGGCAGTTTGCGAGTCCAGAAGCCGCCGCCTTCACATCCTCTCAGCTCCGCACAGCAGCTGCTCTGACCGATCAAACAAAGGCCTGTGATCTGCGTCACCGTTCGGTCACATGCCAGGCCCAGAACAATGACCGCTGTGTGGAGCTCGGCCTGGGTGGGACGTGTTGCGCCTTCGGAAGCCGTCCCACCGTCTCCAACCGGGCGCCCTAACGGCTCTGACAGGGAGGGAGATCGAGAACATATGCAGATACACCACAATGCTGGCACCGAGGGAGACCACCCACCCGCTGTTCACTGTCCTGCGTCTCATGCACAAGCAAAATGCAAAGTCCCATAATAATGAGAATAAATTTAAAACGTCATCTTAATTTTTTACACACCCCGAGTTTGGAGACGGTTTCAGCTCATTCTGAGCTCAGAAACTCAGCAGCTCATGACCAGCAAACTGAGCTTTGAGCAGCTGTTCACACAGAAAATCACCATATTTTACACTAAAACACTAAAAAGAGCTGAACTGCAGAAAATATGGAGATTCTTAATGTTCCTCACTGACTTTCAGACTTTGGGACTCATTTACTTCAGAACACTGGGATCTAACTGCTCACCATGTGGCCATGAGGGACAGGGATGCAGCCCCACTGCCTGCTCTGAAATACAAAAATTAGGCCCCGCCTCCTGGTTAAAAGTCTTTAGATGTGTTCCAAAACTTAGGCTTCTTATCATACTGCACAAGATCAAAGAAAAAGCAACAAACTCAATAAAACAAGTTCCACTTCCTCTCACCAGCTGCCTCACAACGGCAAGCGGCGGGGCCTTTCTGGTGGCATCACTGCGAAGCCTCGTTAGGATCCATTTGTGTGACCAATAGGCTGCTAAGGAGGAGACTTCATAGGTCAGTCCTACCGAGGACCCGCCCTACCGCGGCTGCAGCCTCGGCTCTGGAACTCAGCTATTGTGTTTCAAAAGAGACATAAAACATAAAAAAATAGAAAAATCTCATCATAAATTTGCAAATTTCAACTTCACTTTAAAATAAATCAAAAAGATCTTTAAAAAAACAGCAATGAAAATGTAACTGGGTCATTCTACAGAAACGCCCAGTTTTGAGGTAAAAAAAATGTTTTTCTGATTTTGTCTACCATAATTTCTACGTGTCTATGGAATATATGATTTAAATAACAAAGAAAACAAATTGCAAGTAAATATTATAAATATGTAATGAAAGTCCCCAGGAGTCGAGTCACTGGTGTTACTGCGTAATAAAAAACTCTTATTTTGAAGTAAAAGTCACGCCGATGACGTCACTCGACCTCCTCTGACCTGTTGTCTGAGGATATATGGAGAAAAGCTCGTGGTGAGTCCACTGTGTGTCTCAGTTCTCAGAGATCTTCTCATTCAGCTCATGATCTCATATGAAGCTTCTAGCTGACGTCACTGATGTGACCGACTTTATTCTGAGGTCACTGTGAAAAAATAGAAACACAAATGGATTAAATTCCATATTTTAGTGGACGTTCCCTGATGGACAGCGTGCGGTTTGATGTTCTGTAAAATGCGTTGATCATTAAAAACGTCTCTGGTGTTTCCTTTATTATGAGGAACACCGGTGACGGTCAGTAACACCAGTGACCCCTATGGTGAGACAGGAAAGTGGACATTTCTGTAGAACGACTCAAATATATTTGTATTATTTCATTATTTTCAGTGCAGTTTAGTGGTTAGGGTTTGGGACAGACTCCTCCCAATAAAAAGAACCTATAAATGATGATTTTGTATATTGCTGCTGTCGCAACAAAACCTCGTATCTCCATTTTTGGCATTTTTCGTTTGTTTTAATATTTCGGAAGCTCCTGTCGGTCTTTACATTGTATGTAAATTTCATGATCAATAGGCCAAAAGAAACAACTCAAAATGACTTGGAAAGACGTCTGGTTCCATAGACTTACATTAAAAGTAAAGTAGGTTTTTTCCTTCTCCTGTAAAGTCACCAGTTTGGAGATACGAGGTTTTAATCTGACAACAGCGATATTGTTGGCTTATTAATAGTCCATGTATTCATACAGTGTATTTTTACACTGCGGCAGCTCACAGAGAGCGGGGAGTGAAGACAGTGGGGGGGCTGTGAAGCACACAGTGTGCAGAGTTATGGTTGCTGTTTAATACAAAACACCATTCATGATATTTATTCATATCACACCTCCTACAATCTCAAACACGCTGCTTCTTCAAGGGCTCTTCAGTAAAGAAAACGGTTCTATATAGAACCATGAACACTCACAGAACCCTTTGCATGATTATATGGTTCTTTGCATTGTTGAATGCGTCGTCAGATTGGTGGACAATGTGCCGGAGATGGTTCTAAACCTTTTGGAAAAGGGTTCTACGTGCGTATCACCATATATAACACGTTCTCCATCAGTCTGAAGAACCATTTAGCAATGATGTGAAGACTGTATCAATAGAAGAACCCTTTTTAGTGCTTTATAGAAGCCTTTTCTACAGCACATTCTCCATCAATATGAAGAATACTTTATTGGTGTGAAGAACCATTTAATGATGCATAGATTTGTTTTGATTGCTAATGGTTCTTTATAGTACATTCTTAAAGATGGCGGTTCTTTGAGGGTTCTCTGGTAAAGAAAATGGTTCTTTTTATAACCACAAGCTCTGCGTAAAACCATTACCTGCTTAAATGTTTCTTTGCGTGGTGAAATGGTTCTTCAGATTGAGGTAGAATGTGGCGTGTGGTTCTGTAAAGCAGCAAGAAGGTTCCTTTGTTGTATACAACCTTGAGCACAACCGCCTTTGGTGCTATACAGAACCATTTTCAAAAAGGTTCTATATAAAACCATAAAGTAGAAGTAGAAGGATGGACAGAAACACCTGTGGATGTTTTCAGATCTGAAGCAGCTTGATCTTCTCCTCTCTCTCAGAGATCAAAGCTTTCAGCGCTGTTTATCTGATGGGGGCAGTTTTGGGGTTGACCAGCTCTTCCAGGTGGTTGTTAGGAGGAACATTTTCTCTGTAGTTTTTGGTAACTCCTGTCTTCTGCACAGTACTGTACATACCAGGAATATGCACAGGATAGAGGTGGAGATTTTAGAGGTGGAGTTTTAGTGTTTAGAGTTGGCTAGAACATGCGACTTTGGAGCCACATGTGGTTCTTCCACTGCCCTGTCGTGGCTCCACAGCTGAATCAGATCAGCAGGTAATAATAAATTAATCCTCCTCTACAGTAAAATAAAGCTCTGCTGATCCTTCAACACAGTTTAACAGTAAATGGTCTTAAACGCTGGAGTTAATGTAGAACTGCTGATTCACCCTTTAACCCTGAAGATCAGCGCAGACGGCTGGTCACCATAGCAACACAGACGACAGTCTCGCCCAGCTAGTAGCTACGAAACGGCAAAGAGAGAGATTTAAGATGAACATCGATCATTTGGTTCAAAATGTCATGTTCCACCTTAAATGGTGCAGCATTTACATTCTGGCACCTCAGGCGCTCTTTAAGGTGGAACAAGAAGCTGGAGAATGAAGCAACTTCAACCTCATTGAAAGTCGAATGCTGAGAGACATTTTACAAGAAACTGTTCTACTTTTGGAGAAGAGTTTCCTGCTGGAGATGCGAGAAAAGCAGCTACAGCTGAGCTGAAGCTTAAAGCAGAGCAAAGCAAGTCTGTGTTTTTCTATAGCCTTCTATTGAATGTTTCAGCCTATTTTAGTACATTAGCATATGCTGAGCCATTTTTGGTAAAACATTACTTAAATGAAATGGACATAAAACGTTCTCCCAAGGTAGATTGATTTTTGTTGAAAGGACAAAATGGCTTTTCTTAATATTTGGGTTGTCTAGTGAAAGTTTCTTGGCCTATGCTGACAAAATAGGTCACCTCCCCCGCTCCGGTCCACGGCACAGGACAGCCACGTTATTGACAGTCTTGATCTGACACGATCCATCTCAGAAATCCCATAAGACCCATCAGTGGGTCTTTGCGTTGCAGGGTTCATCTTCACCGGCCGAAAGCTCAGATAAGGACAGATGGAGGCCGGATTTGGCCAGGCTGTCAAACCATTTGTCCTCCGACTCCTAAAAGCTCCAGCCTTTGGCCATTTGCTGCTCAATTTGAGATCAGGGCTTGGAGGCTGCCCTCTCTGGTGTATTAAAGTGGCGAGGTTAGGTACCCTTATGCCCCCCCACCACCACCACCATCACCCCCTCCAATCCCCTCATGCCACTCCTATGTGTTTTCAGCCCATCTCAGTAATTGCTCTGGAATGGAAATTTCCTAGCGGTCTCCCAGTGCTTCTGAACATCCATTCACGTCGCTGCCATTGCTATAGTAACCACAGCATCCTATCTGACTTCGCCGCCGTCCCCGGATCAAAACGAATAGTACAGCCGCACTCATCAAACCCCAGTAAAGCTGGCCAATGTAGGGGGAGGGACAGCTCAGGGTGCCCTGATGTAAGAGTCCTTTTAGTCATTAATAGGTTGAGGTAGAGAGCGGCGCTCACCAGGGGAACTGGCTTGTTGCCGGGTGAACAAGGGAGAATGTGTGGTTGTCATAGCGCAGCGAATAGAGTAAGGAAGGAGAAAGCAAAGATGGAAAAAACGATGGGGAAAAAAAAGAGAGAGCCAGCAGGAAGGATGCATGTAATAAAAGAAAATATATATATAACAAGAACAAGGACAACAAAGGCTGTCGCTGGAGGAGGACAGGCTTTGAATCGCCCACTGCGAGATGATTCATCAGAGCGTGGTGCACTCGTGAGGCTCAGGTGTGTGCGCGGAGATGGAAGTGCTTCCTGTTTGCTGCAGGCGCCCACAGAGATTCACCCCAGCAATACCAAGTGCGAAAGAACCGCAGCAGGCCAGCAGAACGATAACCATCTCCGAGCTAATATGACGAGTTCGGCTGAGAGGCTCAATAAAGCCGAGCCTCTGATAATAAAGTGTTGCAGTTGTGATAAAACCTTGTATTTCTGACGTGGGAGCCGCAGAGGGGAAGTCACTCAAAACAGAATCAATAATAAACGACTAATTACTTCTCTCACACTCTAATTACTTTACTGATTACAGAGTAAACTCACCGCTCATTACTTCTACGTTACTCTCTAAAACACAACACATTCATGCCTCTGTAGATGTTTATATATCTTATATTTCTCATTATGAGTTGTAAGAATACTATACGATAATTTAACGTATTGAAACAAGTCAAATTATCATTTTCAATTCATTATTTTTATAACATGTAAAATGATCTGCCACTTTCACTACATACACTATATTGCCAAAAGTATTCGTCTGTCTTCACATGCATATGAACTTGAGTGACGTCCCATTCTTTTTTTTCTTTTTTTTTTAAAAGAGAAAATTGCATATTTATTTATTCAAAATCATGTTGGACATCATACAAAGCTCATGTAGTTTATTAAGAACAGCTACAACATCTAAATGTTCTTCCATATGCAAATTTCCTTCACTGGCAAATCACATCTTCCACGCTTTTGCAAAGTCATTTGAGAAAGTCATGCAGCGTTGGCAGTTTAAAGATTGCAGGCTTCAAGTAAGGCTCAGGCTGTGAATTGAATGTCTGTCCCGATCAACATGTAACCCTTCAGAATTTGAAGCTGAGTGTTTACCAGGTTCATCTTTCCAATGGCAGGTAGAGGGAAACCTTCCTCTAAGCGGGCATTAACCTTGGGTATAACCATGATTTTCAAAACCATCAGGATGATGTTGTTAAGTGATCTCACATCGAACGGTCCCACATAGCTTTTTGCTAAGGCCATGTCAATTTCGTTAAGGGTCAGAGTTCCAGCCACTTTAACGCCCTCCACATAAATCTTAGCACTCACACTAGCATTCAGGTTAAGGACAAAGAGAGGAGACAGTGTACTCTTGGGCTGAATAGCATAAGCTGTGACTGCACTCTGAACTTGCAAAGTCACATTGTCAGGCTCAAATGTGATGGTTGGTTCCTTCACCGTCTTCACCAGGAGCTTCATCATGAGGCCTGGGTACTGCTTAGCAATCTGCGGAATGAAGGCTCCAAAGGTCCTAGTGCTCAGTCGAATGGGGGAACTCGGTATCATGTCGTCTGTAATGTAGAGGCTGAGGGCTCCGGCGCTGTTGTAAACGAAGCCTGCTGAGTTGATGGTGAAGGCGGACAGTCCGATGTACAGCATGTTGCTATCTTGAGGGGGCAGGGAGAAAGGGTTGGGGGAGAAAGGAGGCTCCTTATGCTGCCCGATGTTGTAGAACTCCCCCTTTAAACTGAGATCAATGTTGGAATTAGACACGACAGGGGACTCCACCATGGAATATTCGATCTCGGCATACTTGTCGACTTGGGCCAAAACATTTAGAGTTTTCAGATGGGGATTCATATCATCTATGGCCTCGTCCACCAGAGGACAGATCTGGAACAACAGCACATTTTTTGATGAAATCAAAACCTTTAATACATGTTTCTCATCTGTTTAGGTGCTGTCTGGTTAAAAATATAGGTGCGTTACCTGTTTCTGCAGGGTGCTGCACAGAGCCTGGTCAACAAATTTGCTAAACAGGTTGTACAGCCAGCTGGTGCCCCCATGAAACCTGATCTTGGCACTGCCAACAACGGCCTGACAGTTGACACCACTGACCATCGGCCGGTTGATGGTGGTGGAGATGGACAGTCCACTCACAGCCAAATCAAAGGAGCCGCTGTCCTGTATGATCCTGAGGTATTTTACTCTCCAGTTGCCGTGCAGATTAATGAAGGCATCGCCGATGGACAGACTGACTCCAGTACCAGGTACCAACCGCACCTGAGACTTTGGCAGCCCCAGATTCAAAATCTGTAACCCTGTCAGACTATGAGACTTTGCAGAAAGGAAAGACCGTCTCAGAGCCACTCATGTCTGGAATCTTGAGGCTGAGTGACATCCCATTCTTAATCTATAGGGTTTAATATGATGTCGGCCCACCCTTTGCAGCTATAACAGCTTCAACTCTTCTGGGAAGGCTTTCCACAAGGGTTAGGAGTGTTTATGGGAATTTTTGACCGTTCTTCCAGAAGCACATTTGTGAGGTCAGACACTGATGTTGGACGAGAAGGCCTGGCTCACAGTCTCCACTCTAATTCATCCCAAAGGGGTTCTATGGGGTTGAGGTCAGGACTCTGTGCAGGCCAGTCAAGTTCTTCCACACCAAACTGGCTCATCCACGTCTTTATGGACCTGCTTTGTGCACTGGTGCTCAGTCATGTTGGAACAGGAAGGGGCCGTCCCCAAACTGTTCCCACAAAGTTGGGAGCATGAAATTGTCCAAAATCTCTTGGTGCTGAAGCTTTAAGAGTTCCTTTCACTGGAACTAAGGGGCCGAGCCCAACTCCTGAAAAACACCCCCACACCATGATCCCCCCTCCACCAAACTTTACACTCAGCATAATGCAGTCAGACAAGTACCATTGTGGTTCCTCACAATGATGGACAATGTGTTGTATTTGGTTCTATATGGCACCAAAAAGGGTTCTGTTGTTACAAGCTTGCTTGCAAATGGTTCTGTGTAGACATAATGGTTCTAAATAGAAGCATTCCCTTTAGGAAAGAACCCTTGAAGTGTGTATGAGATTTTAATTGAAGTCATTTTGAGCGTAAAATATTAATGCAGCTTCACAATAAAAGCCATTCATCCATGTATTTTGAATTGATTTTTATTTGATGTGTTTGTCGGCAGCATATTCTGAGCTCCCACACTGACATGCATGCATGTGCCTATTTGTAGGCAGATGTTTATGCAGTAGCAGCTCTGCTCTGTTAGACGTTGGAGCAAATAAGAGAATTTACATGCTGAACTCTGACACTGCCGCCTCGCCGCCTGCATTACCCGACTCATTACTGCGCTCGCATGGCAACGTATTCCACTCAGCGAGATGTAATCCAGTGATAACTCACCCCATTTTCTGTGAGAAAACGAGTTTGAAGGAAGTGGGTCAGTGGCTAATTGTGTTTGTCCAGCATGTGCTGCAGCCACGCCCACATGAAGCAAGAAGAAAACAGGTTTACGCCGATTATCACTCGTTCAAGTTCAAATATAAATCTGCTCACACAGCACTTTCCATAAAAAAAGCCAATTCCAACTGGGTTCCACAAATAAAAGTGAAATAAAATGAAAGGAAGATAAGATGTACCGCCCCATCTGACGCTGTGCAGAATGTGAATAAAAACAGGATGCATTGATGTGCAAATCATGTAAACCATGTTTTTTAAAGGAAAACACCACAAAGACAACAAACCAAGTGTTGAAACTGGGAGATTTCATTGATTTTTGAAAAATATTTGCCGATTTTGAATTTGATGCCAACAACACGTTCCAGTAAAGTCGGGACGGGTCTGTTCACCGCTGAGTCCACCTCCTCTTCTTTAACAGCTCTGTCAGTGTTTGGGAACTGAGGAGACGCTGCTGCAGCTCTGACAGGGAAATGTTTTCTGTTCTGGTCTGATTCAGGATTTCAGCTGATCGTCAGTTTCAGGGGCTCATTTGTCGTATTTTTCATTTCATAATGTGCCAAATGTTCTCAGTGGTGACCGGTCTGGACTGCAGGCAGGTCAGTTTAATACAGAGCAGTGCTGCTGTAATACATGCAGAATGTGGTTTAACATAGTCTTGCTGACGTCGTCTGGACGGCAGCAGATGTTGCTAAAACATGTATGTATCATTCAGCGTTAATAGTGTCTTAATGTCTTTAATGGGCCCAGAGAAGGTGGCAGTGTTTCTGGATCCTGTTTATATTTGGGTTCTTCTTTGTGTTTTAGAGTTTAACAGCGTTTGTGGATGCAGTGATGAACTGTGTTCACAGTCAGTGGTTTTCAGAAGTGTTTCTGAGCCCATGCAGTGATTTCCACTACAGAATCATGTCTGTTTTTAATGCAGTGCTGCCTGAGGGCCCAAAGATCACGGCCAGCAGATACTGGTGTTCAGCCTCGTCCCTCACAGACAGAGATTTCTCCAGATTCTCTGAGTCTTTAATGATATTCTGCACCGTATACGATGAAAAGCAGAAGCTCTTTGCTGTTTTATGTTGAGGAACGTTCTTCTTGAGTTGTTGCTCTATTTGATGGTCCAGTCTTTCACAGAGTGGTGACCCCTCCTCCTCTTCACTTCTGACTCCGCCTCTCTGAGATGCTCTTTATACCCATTCATGTTACTGACCTGCTGCCAATCAACCATCAGGTGTTTTATTAGCATCACACAACTTTACCAGCCTTTTGTGTTGAACATGTTGTTGGCATCAAATTCAAAATGGGCAAATATTTAAAAAAAAAACAATCAAATTTCAAGTTTCAACATTTGACTTGTTGTCTTTATACTATTTTCAATTAAATATAGGGATTAAATGATTTGGACATCATTGCATTTTGTTTTTATATACATTTTGCACAGCGTCCCTTCTAAGGCTGTCTGACATTTCAACCCAGAGGCATCATAGAAGCTAAAATCCATCTCTCCATATTTGATGTTTTTCCTGGGAACGACTAGCTGAGTGGTTTTCATTGACCTTACAGTTCTGTTAGGCTTATAGGTTTAATCATATCAGATCAGTAGAATAAATGTGGTCACAACCATTCAGTGATTTATAGACTCATTTAGACACTTTATAATTGATTCTTTAAGATATTAGAAGCCAGCTTAGGAACCTAAAGGGGAACTCCACCAGTTTTTCAAAAGTTCCACGCATTTAAATGTCAAGTCATTCAGAGTGGTTTGGTATGAAATGCTCTGTTCTAGAGAAGCTTCCAGATAGAATAGTTCACAGTGGCGATGATGGGAACCAGACGTCTGCGCTCCCTCACAGAAAGTTAGATGGTTAGATGTTATGCTGGATGCCTGACACACTGTTTTATAATAGTTTATTTGATATAGTTTGGCCTAAAACATCTTGTTAATTCTTTTATTTTAATACATCCATGGTGTGCGGCAAAATAGTCCCCAAAGGTTATTCCAGATTTTCCACTGTTTTCCATCATCAACATTCCATATAAGCTCAGAAGACTCGTGTAGGTTCTCTGGTGGTTCTGGATGGTAAATAAAGTGTCTATATCTGTGTTGTAGTCATGGCGACGCCTGGTTCCCATCACCACCACTGTAAAGACGTCTGAACCCTTTCACACCAAACCCTCTGGACCTCTGATTACATCTCAAGGACTTAACTATGTAAAATATTTTAAAAATCAGTGGAGTTCCCCTTTAAGTCAGGGGTTTATTTGGTTCTGGTCAATACTCCAGCGCCTGCATTTCAAATTAGCTGCAGTCTTTCTGTCATTTTAAGAAGCTCAGACCGAACAACGCTGCAGTCGTCCACTCGGCTGGAAACAGACGCGTGTACAACCTTTTCACGTCTTGTTCTTTTTGGAAAAATCTGTATGTTTTGACATATTAATGTAATAAACAAGTGTACTGCACTAATGTAACTGCTGAAGTCCACAAACACACCAAGCTTGCAAACTCGTTCTTTAGATTTTAGGGTTCTAGAGTCAAGATAAGCTGCATGTCTCTGTCTCTCATCTTTGTTTATGGATAAAAGAATTTTGTCTTTGTTTAACTGCAGAAACTTCCAGCACATCCAGTTAGTGGTATTTTCAAGGCGCAGACGTCGCGAGTCAACTGGACCACAGTCTCGAGATGAACAGATAAGTGTGGGTATCATCTACGTGACTAGGGTAGCTTATTATCTCCAGTTAATTATGCACCAATCCAGGTGTGTGCGTAGTCTGTTGCATATTCATGGTGAGCAGTGATGGGAGGATCACTTTAACAGTGTGTACAGATTAATAAAAACCTCGTACAGAGTGTAATGTGTGCTCTGCATTGAAGGACCATGTTGTGTGGTACCATAAACATAATTTATTTCTACGTTTCCAACCTCTCTTTGTCCTGCAGAATATAAAGGACTGTTTTTGACTGATACATGTATGTTAATTAGCTCTGCTCTGATTGGCTGTCAAGTTTAAAAAGCAGTCTAGGCTAAAAGACTCCTTATAACTTCAAGGTAAATATCAAATCAAATCAAATTTATTTGTGGTGCTTTTTACAACAGATGTTGTCCCAAAGCCGCTTCACAGAATTCCAGAAAAGACAAAGTTTTAACATGAATGTAAAACCCCCCCGGCGGGCAAGCCAGGGGCGAAGGTGGCCAGGAGAACCTCCCTCAGAGCTGAGGAAGAAACCTTGGGAGGAACCAGGCTCACCAGGGGGGACCCGTCCTCCTCTGGTCAGACTACCTACAGAGTTATTATACTACTAATATTAATAGCAGTAATATTAGTAGTAGTAACAGCTGGGAGTCCATGAGAACTTCAGTGTAGGGTGGGCAGCTAGTCCAATGCAGGTGGTGGCAGCTGGGCGTGGGCAGCTGGTCTGATGTGGGCAGCAGGAGGGCTCAGCAGTCAGTCGTCCTTCAGTGTCCGGCTGGACATGTGGGCGGTCGTATACTCGGAAAGAAAGCAGGGAGAGGGAATTAGTTTTATTCTATCCGTTTGTACGTAAAACAGGGAATGTGAACATTTCCAGAGTGTGGCTAACGACTCCGGCAGATCCGACTATGACAGCTTAACTAACAGGAGAGAACCAGAAGGACACACAGACACGGCAGCACTCTGAGACAGTCTGGCGTCCCTCCGCTCCACCGTCCACAAACCTGAGTGACCGCGTGCGAGCAGCGGGACGACGGCACCAGCGTCTCAGTTTACTATAATTCCCTGTGTCCATGGACATGGAATAAGTGGGGCTAAACTAATGTAGGCTGAATGGGTGGAGCTAAACTGCTGTAGGCTGAATGGGTGGGGCTAAACTGCTGTAGGCTGAATGGGTGGGGCTAAAATGTTGTAGGCTGAATGGGTCGGGCTAAACTGCTGTAGGCTGAATGGGTGGGGCTAAACTGTTGTAGGCTGAATGGGTGGGGCTAAACTGTTGTAGGCTGAATGGGTGGGGCTAAACTGCTGTGGGCTAAATGGGTGGGGCTAAACTGCTACAGGCTGAATGGGTGGGGCTAAACTGTTGTAGGCTGAATGGGTGGGGCTAAACTGTTGTAGGCTGAATGGGTGGGGCTAAACTGTTGTAGGCCTCTGCAGACCAGTTTCTACTCCGCCATGTTGAACGGTATAAACTCTCACTGTGACGCGACGCACATGCAGTACAGACTTAAACCTTCCGATAGGGAATGTAATCGGATACAGACGTTTACACGGATATCATTCTTCTATTTAACAGATAGAACAGGGTAAAAGGGGGTAACAGAGTATCAGAGAAACAGATGGACTACAGTCTGTAACTGTAGAACTACAGAGTGCAGCTATACGGTCAGTGGAGCTGATAAGGTGGACAGTGAGGGTAGAAACGAGGAGGTGGTCAGAGTGTAATGCCTGACCGGTGTATATCTAATATTGCTCGTTATGAGTCTGTTGTGAGAATATTATAAGGTTATTCCACCTGTTTCTGTACATTTTTACTTCTTTTAAGATTGTATTTAGTGAACATGTCTTATTTTATTGGCAGAGCTTTTCCTGTTTTTGAGAAGAAAATGTTGCTTATTTCAGTTCTATATACGTTATATATTCCTACAACAGCCTCCTAATGAGAAATATCACATATATTAACTACATTCAAGACATTTTCACTTGCTAAGATATTTTGTTATGATTGCAATGCAGCCGTTTCCAGCTCCTTATCACTGCAGGGTTGACGGTGAGGAGCCCGTTCTCCGGCCATTGATTCTATTGACCAGACCGTTGTTGTTAATGAGATTGAAGAGATTCTTATAATTGCTTGCAGCCTCCAAACAAGGGTTCTGTAGCATATTGAACTTCCAGGACAGGCTTATTGGATGTTCACCGTTGGAACCTCCCTCCACACTCTTAAAACCAATGGTTCTCTGCTTGGATGCACAACTGTAAGAAAAGCCTTTAATTGCTGTAGAACCTCAACATTTTATGGACCTTGTGGAGTCGTTCAGAGCGGTTCTGAGTGGTTCAGAGGGGTTTGGTGTGAAACGCTCTGTTCTAGATAAACTCACCAAGTCAGAACTGTTCATATAAACATAAACCAGCCCAAACTCATTTACTATAAAATGAAATGGTGTTTGTAGAAATTCAGAAAAAAGCCGCGTCAGTCTCGACTGCATATGTGGACATATTTCTATATTGAGCTCTATTTACACAAAGTTAGGTTAGTTCATCATTTATGTTGAACAGACTCTCCCAAAGTTTTACGCTGCTGCGCTGACGTTGAACCGCGTGCTGCACTGGGTCGGTATGACCAACAGGTCAAAACCAGCTCTAAACAAAGTGACCGCTGGGCCCTGATTGGTGCTCTGGCTTTTTTTTCACAGCGTAGAAAGCCTGAGACTGTAGAAACCCCAATAAGTTCAAAAACTTTAAAAAAAGTTTAAAACTGGGTCAGCTGAGGTCAGATTTGGAGAAATGAGCTGGACTAAGGAGGAGAGTAGCCAGTGATGGATGAGCAGCTACTGAAGTTGAGTTTTACAGGTTGGCAGCTGGAGCCGGGTGGAGGAGACGGAGCAGGAAGTGCTGGAAGTGTCTCAGGGAGCAGACAGGCTGCGTGTGACGCTGAATAATTCACACGTGTGAGCTGAGGTGCGGTCAGTAAACAGTGAGCTGGTCAAGTGATGCGTCCTCATGTCTGCACCTCAACACTGCCGTCAACACCCATCCAGGCTCAAAGTTAATATATGGAATGTTCCTCGTGAGATTATTGAATATTTCTTATGAGACTGTTGTAAGAATATTAGAAGATTATTTCACCAATTTTTAGAGATTTTTACTTGTTTTAACCCCTTATATATCCAGGGTATATTTTGGTTTGTCCATCTGAATTTATGTGAATAAATCTTAAGGCAAATTGTTCAGTAACTGCATGAAATAAATGTACATTTGTTTTTTATTTATTTTTTGTCAAAATTTACTGAACATGTGTTTTATGATCTACAGCTTCTTTTATTATAAGGCTTTAAAATGGCATCACCATCTATTTGACTGGAAAGAAGACGTTACAGTCTAACCCTGCCCTTAACCTCAACCCAAAACCTAATCCCTACCCTCACCCTGGCCCTAATCCTAACCCTAACATTCACCCTGGTCCTAATCCTAACCTTAACCTCAACCCAAAACCTAATCCCTAACCTCACCCTGGCCCTAATCCTAATCCTAACCTTAACATTCACCCTCGTCCTAATCCTAACCTTAACCTCAACCCAAAACCTAATCTTCACCCTCACCCTCACCCTGGCCCTAATCCTAACCCTAACCTTAACCTCAACACAAAACCTAATCCTAACCCTCATCCTAGCCCTAATCCTAACCCTATTCTTAACCTCAACCCAAAACCTAATCCTAACCCTCACCCTCACCCTAATCCTAACCCTCACGCTGGTCCTAATCCTAACACTTATATGTTTTGGCATGTAACTCGACTTTGTTGAGTGTTTGTTTAATCTCAAAGTGCCATTTAAAATAAAGGGTCCCTGAATAATCTTATAATATTCTTACAACAGTTTCATAAAGAGAAATATTAGACATATTAACTCCATTTAAGATGCTTCCATTTGATAAACCATCAGTCTTTGAAGTGCATGTATGTAAAAACAACATGATAGAAGAAAAAAAGAGCGTAACGAGTACAATTAAAGACCAAAACTTGCTATAAATATGCTCCTAGACAGCATTCATTATGTTCCAAATACAGCACTCTGTCCTCAAAATCAAACCTAATACCTGGCCATTTGCACCCTTTCCAGATGGTCAGATCAGTTAGAATTAAATCTGCAACGTGTCCGCAAGTATTGGGACACCCCTCTAAATTGCACGTAGCCTTCCCATCTCCATAGACAAACACTGGCAGTAGAGGGTCAAACTGAAGAGCTCAGACACTTTAAACTTTACCCTGTCATAGGATGCCACCTCTATCCTGCTAGATCTGCCCTAGACGACTGTAAGTTTGTTAAATGGAACTGAGCTGTTGCTACTCCAGAACACTACTTGTTTTAACCCCTTACAAAAACAAATTATTACATACTAAGGCTTATTGTTCAGTAACTATAGGGACTTCAATGCAAACTGGCTGAGCTATTGATAGGTTATAGAAGTGAGTAATAAAACTTTAGGCCCTCTGGTGACAATTGGCTTATAAATTAAATTATGCAACATTACCTTCATTATTTCTCAAAACAAGTAAAATGATCTGACCATGGATTAAAGACATTCTTCCCAAATACAATTGCCTTAAACAAGTAAAAATGTCCAGAAACACATGGAAAAAATATATAATATTCTTCCAACAGTTTCATAATGAGAAATATTAGATATATGAACTACATTTAATATGTTGTCACTTACAAAGATATCATTATTACAGTGCACAAAGCACCAGAAACACCTTACACAGCACAAAATAGTCTCTTTCGAAGTAAAATTGTCTTAAATCTAGTGGACATAGCCAATATTTCTCCAGTTGAGATTATTGTAAGATGATTTTAAGATTATTTAACTTACCTGTTACCCTTTAATGTTCTGCTCAACCATTTGGTAGAGCATATTTTGAGTCACTATATATGTCACAAAGTGCCATGTCAACTGTTTGGTAGACATGAAAATTAAAAAACAGGAGGGTGTGTGCCAACTATCGGAGTATCACACTGCTCAGCCTTCCTGGGAAAGTCTATGCCAAGGTGCTGGAAAAGAGACGTCGACCGATAGTTGAACCTCAGACCGAGGAGGAACAATGCGGATTCCGTCCCGGCCGTGGAACAATGGACCAGCTTTTCACCCTCTCGCGGATTGTTGAGGGGGCATGGGAGTTTGCCAACCCAATCTAGATGTGTTTTGTGGATTTGGAGAAGGCTTACGACCAGGTTCCCCGAGATATCTTGTGGGAGGTCCTCCGGGAGTATGGGGTGCCAGGACTACTACTCCAGGCCATCCGATCTCTGTACTCCCGGAGTGAGGCAGGGTTGTGCCCTGTCTCCACTCCTGTTCATGATATTCATGGACATGGTGTCAAGGCATAGTCGAGGTCAGGAGGGCATTATGTGTGGAGGCCGGAGGGTGGCGTCTTTGCTGTTTGCAGACGATGTTGTTCTTTTGGCTGGATCACATGGATGCCTCCAGCGTTCACTGGAGCGGTTTGCAGCTGAGTGTGAAGCGGTTGGTATGCGGATCAACACCCCCAAGTCTGAGTCCATGGTCTCAGCCCAGAAAAGGATGGCATGCCCACTCCAGGTAAGGGGAGAGGAGCCGCCCCAGGTGGAGGTGTGTAAGTATCTCTGGGTTTTGTTGATGAGTGATGGGAAGAGGGATGGTGAGATCGGCCGCAGGCTGGGACAGGCAGCAGCAGTAATGCGGTCACTGTACTGGACTGTAGTGGTGAAGAGGAGCTGAGCCATAAGGCAAACCAGTTTACCGGTCGGTCTACATCCCGAGCCTCACTTATGGTCATGAGCTGTGGGTAATGACCGAAAGAATGAGATCACGAATACAAGCGGTGGGAATGAGCCTCCTCGCAGGGAGGCATCACATTCTGTTTGATAGAGTGAGGAGCTTGGCCATCCAGGAGGAACTCGGAGTCAAGCCGCTACTCCTCCGCATTGAGAGGAGCCAGCCGAGGTGGTTCGGGCATCTGGTCCGGATGCCCCCTGGACACCTCCCGGTGGGGGTGTACCAGGCACGGTCTACCAGGACGAGACCCTGGGGTCGTCCTAGGACCCGCTGGAGGGATTACATCTCCAAGTTGGCCTGGGAGCGGCTTGAGATCCCCGGGAATGAGCTGGTGGAAGTTGCGGGGGAACAGGGTCGTCTGGGATTCTCTGCTCTCTCAACTGCTACCACGACCCCATCTGGACTAAGCGGTTAACGATGATGATGATGATGAAGATGATGATGATGATGATGATGAAAACAGCAATTGTTTTTATTATTGCCCCAAACAAAAAAATTCAAAATATTAAATTCCATTGCTTTTTTCTTGGTGAGGACGTTAAAGGGTTAAATAATTATCTGACTATACTGCCAGATAAAGTTGCCTGTTTTAAGGAATGTGCTTTAAATCAGCAGAACTATCTGCCAATATAGTGAGAAATTATTTAAAATGGGTAAAAAGTGTCTAGAAATAAGATACATAATATTATAATCCCATCTCAAATGGGAAATATTAGATACATAGACTAGAAATAAGATAATTTCACTTGACGAGCTGTTATTTTTTGCAGTGTATCTGCTCTGTAGGACCTGAATTATTTAGAATATCTCCTCAGCTACAGCACACATACAGCCAGCCCAGCAGAGATGCACCCCAGTGTGAAGCTCCATGGCGATGAATTCCCAAACTAGGCTGCTGACGCTGGAGATCAGAGATGTTTGCCAGCCAGCTGCTCTGGTCTAATAACCACATTGCCATGCAGCTCACAGCCAGGCAGCCCGAGTCGCGTGAGCGTGCAGTGGTTAATGTCACTGCTCTGCGCTGAGGTCACCGGGCCGGAGCGACTCCATGCAGGCCAATTAGGATTTGCATAATCTGGACTTAATGCCCCCCAAACAGGGTCTTTCTCTGCAGGTGACGGCCTCTCAACACAGCGGCAGCTCACAGCAGCGTACAGTGCCAAGGAAGAATGTGTGCACAAGCCAAATCTGAGAAAACAAAGGGAAAGGATGCAGCAGGTTCAGGTTCATTGTTCACCCGTGGGCTGAATTTAATACATCTGCCTTATTTTCTGTACAAAGAACTGAACCATATAACCATAAATTGGTTCAGTGAAATGGTTCTCCAATGGTTGTCGACTTTATCAGCTCCACTGACCGTATAGCTGGACTCTGTAGTTCTACAGTTACAGACTGTAGTCCATCTGTTTCTCTGATACCCTCTTCTTCAGTGGTCAGGACCCCCATGGACCCTCACAGAGCAGGTACTGTTTGGGTGGTGGGTCATTCTCAGCACTGCAGTAACACTGACGTGGTGGTGGTGTGTTAGTGTGTGTTGTGCTGGTCTGAGTGGATCAGACACAGCAGTGGAGTTTTTAAAAACCTCAGTGTCGCTGCTGGACTGAGAATAGTCCACCAACCAAAAATATCCAGCCAACAGCGTCCTGTGGGCAGCGGACAGTGAGTGGACACAGTATTTAAAAATGTAAAGGTTTATAAAGTCGATGAAATGAAAATAAAATAAGATCAAAAAGTAAACAAAAAATGTATTAAAATGACTAAAATAATAAAACAATCATTATTAAAATAAGAGTAATAATATGAATATGAATAATAAATCAAACAAGATAATAAAGGAAGAAATCAGATAAGACAGCGTGAGGCAGAGCGGAGGTGGTCAGAGAGTAAGACTGTAAAGTGGCCGAGTGACCCAGCGAGCTGAGCTGTAGTGGTTCCTGTAGTGAGGGTCCAGTTCGCTGGCGCTGGAACTAGATTCTTCCAGTTCAGTAAAAACTCTGGGTACCTGGCGTGTGGTCCAGCCTCTGGAGCGAGTCTGGTAGATACTATTATTTACAGACATCATTGAAGTAATATACGCTGGCATACGGCCGGAGAGGGCTTTAGAGATAAAAATAAACCCGAGTGTTTCCCGCCGCGCTGCTGGTGAGGGCCATCCAACCTTTTCACCCAGCCTTCAGTGCAGAGTGATAGACTGAGTCCAGATAGCAGGGTTGCCTCAACAATTCACAGGTATTTACACTCTGTGACTCTCTCAGTGTTGGATCCTGTCAGGATAGCGATATTTACAGAATTAAAATCTGTATTAGTAGATCTGGAAAACAGCTTGAACTTTCTTAGCATTTAAAACCAGTTTGTGGTTAGGTAAAGCAACCTGTAGGGCATTAAACGAGCATAGCAGTATAAAACTGTGTCATCTGTATACAGGTGTACTTTGCAGTCTGATGCAGAGGCAGCAAGTTCATTTATATATATATATTTATACACACACACACACACACACACACACACACACGGCCGTAGGGGGTTGCAGGAGCCTATCCCAGCGGATATATATATATATATATATATATATATATATATATATATATATATATATATATATTCCTTGCTCTGTGCAGTTCAGCTGGACTTGGGCACAGTATGCATCTAGTGTGACCACTGACCACTCGAGCATAGAACTCAAACATCATATCAATGATGCGACTGGCTCACTTTCTTAGAGTCTTGGGGTTAATAAAGGGTTTGGTTTTCACCTTCTTGAAAAACGTCAATATATAAGGCTGCAAATTCCTCCGTCGATGCCAGCTGCCGCCGTAAAATCTGCTTATAAATGCAGCACTATTGACTGCAGATTACGGTGTTGCATAATCGATAAATCTATAAGTCATGTCACAAGGCCAAGTGTCAAAATAGCTTCAAGGCCCAAATCCATTTCTTATTTTTACTCCTACCCTTTGTTTTTGAGGGTCATCTTGCCAGTTAGGACTGAGCTACAGGGCAGTGGTTGAGATCTTCCTCTGAAATGAGCCCCTCTAATAAAAGAGCATCACTTCATTATCAGCTACTAGCGCCGCTCTGTAGGCGACCCTGCCCGTCTGCAGGGACAGCAGAGGAGGGGAAAGTTCAGCTCCTCACTGCTGGGCTTTAGTTACATTTAGGGGTCATACGCCTTCAAAGAGGGGGGCAGTTATTTATTATCACCCCCCCTAATTCTTCAGTGATGTGAAGCTGAAGTCAGAGACTCTCCAGATTCTTGTTAGAATTTTCCCGTTCCACCTTAAATGGAGCAGTATTTCTTACACCTGAAGCGCTAGAATGTAACTGCTGCACCATTTAAGGTGGAACGGGAAAGTTAGCCAGCTAGCTACAGAGATGTCAGCATAATATTAACAGTTTTAATGCTTGTTATGAAGAAAAACGACCAAAATCCACTGAAACCCCATTAAACTGAGATCAGACAGGGATTACTGTGATTTTAACAGAGGAAATTCCCACATTTGTGGGTTTCTCTGGTCTCTTGTTCTCCGTCTCGCCGGTTTCTCTCTTTTTCTCATATCTCTCTGTTTGGAGTCTCTGAAAAACCTCCGTTTGGAGGATCATGTAGCCCCAACACTTCACCCCACCCCTCTATCTCAACCAGAATCAGGACCCCCACCCCTAGACGAGAACGGGGAAAACAGGGGTAGAGCTCAGTGGGAGGGGTGAGGGGTGAAACGGGACTGGGCCTAAATAAGTCACAAGGTAGGTACAGTCCTGAACTATGTTGTGCTGTATGAGAGCTTTTTCATCAGCATAAAAAAGTCAGATTATGATGATGTAAGCATCCTCAGGCCCGGAACGCTAAGGGCAATGTGAGCGCAGGTGAGTGGGGGGTGGACAATCAACAAGGCAGCCAGACACAGTGCGATCACACCTTTATTATTGATGGTTGACTGTCTCACTTTCACTAGCTGGTGTGGCCAGAAGGGCAGTCATGCTTCAGTCCGGAGTGGCACTGACCACCTGTGCCACACCTTGGCTACACGTCACGAACACGTTACCAGACTGTCTTATGCAGTTCACTAGTAAGCTGGCTTAAGCTGTGAGTTTTAATAATGGTTTTATTTATGGTGTTAATATAAACTGCTTCACCTGCACCAGAAAGCTATCTTAGGTGGTTCAGTAGGTAGTTAGATGCCATCCAACCCACTGTGGGCTTCCATCCGTGCTGAGGTGTTTCCCCTTCTGAGGTTTGGTTTTCCTGACTACAGCTGGATACTGCACACTGTAAAAATAACTCAAAAAACTAAAAAAACTTTAAAGAAACAGCACCACACAAACATCCTAACTGGACTAAACCTCCTAAATCCTGTCCTAACTTCAGGATGAACCCCAGCAGGGTCCTGACTCCTGTTTAAGGCCCGTTTCTCTGGTTCTGAGGCGGCTGAGTCAGGCAGCGTAGTTCACTACCAGCATAATGAGCTCCATTTATTCCTACTGTAAAACGCGGCTTTCACTGGGAGATGTTTTTCTCTTCTAACTCTGCGTTTTAAACATCTCAGACGCTGCCAACTCGAACTCCACCGCCCCTCTGATGTCCTTCCTGTGTTAATGTAGATGATGGAGTATTACAGTGATGGAGGTGAATAACGAGGAGGCGGAGCTGAATGAGTGTCTGTTTATTAGGAGGAGTAACGTTAGCGTGTTCGGCTAAAGCGTTTGGGAAATGGAAACTGAAAATGGAGAGAGGGGTGACTCTGATAAACAGCAGGGGGAGCTCTGATAAACAGCAGGGGGCGCTGTGATAAACAACAGGCTACGCTCTGATAAACAGCAGGGGGCGCTGTGATAAACAACAGGCTACGCTCTGATAAACAGCAGGGGGCGCTGTGATAAACAACAGGCTACGCTCTGATAAACAGTAGGAGGTGCTCTGATAAACAGCAGGGGACACTCTGATGAACAGCAGGGGCGCTCTCACTGTATTCACAACTTACAGTTTATCACACATTAGGTTTGTTTTGGTGTATGATTGGTTGCCAGGCAACAGACATGACAGCTGATTGTCGACTTTGATTGAGTAAGTTAAGACTGCCTAACTGGAGATTAGATGATATAAGATAAGAATCCTAAATTAAGGTCGGATTTGTTTCTGTAATAAGAATTTGTGAAAAATCTTAACTAAACTGACTAAAACACAGAAGTGCTTTCAAGTATGGCTGAAGGTTATTCACTTTTTTGAGTTTACATTTACATTTACAGCGTTTAGCAGACGCTCTTATCCAGAGCGACTTACAAGAAGTGCTTTGTCATTCTAGAGAAAGTATCTTTGCTAGTTACCAATAGCTTAGAGTTAAAACACTGAACCATTTTTACAGTGCAGCAAACTACCTTGTATTTACGAATTATCTGATGGATAATGAGTCACACAAAGCCTGATCAGTGGTCTTACGGGTCAGTGATGGACTGAAGTGAACTCCAACTAATCCGGAAACCACTGATGGAGCTTTTCTTGAACTTCACCTTGTTCCCAATTTGTGTTCTCTTGAACTTGATCAGTCAGAAGTCATGCAGTTGGATGTTACACTAGCAGGACACTAATAGTGAAGAAATGGGCACTCATCTACAGCTGAGAGGCGAGATGTCCAATCCGGGTCACGGCACCACTTGAAGAATCCAAGCCCTCTTGATACCAGGGGACTCAGTATGTTGTCTGGACAAGTGAAGCTTATTCGTTGTACGCGCAGGTACCAGACACCCAGCTATCCCATAAGACATTGGACTGACACAGTTTTATAGCTGGCCTGATGCCAAGATTAGACCCAGCTTATATAGGACAAGTAACAGGTGTGACAAACATGACCATGTAGGGGTAAACGCAAAAATAGGCAGCCTAACGTATTTCAGCACAGATACAGGATGTACAACACAGCACATTTCACAACAATAAATTCCTTCATTAGGAACCCAGGAAATCTGGGACTGACTTTCTGTCAAGAGCCGTGAAGCAAATTTCTCTAATTTGAAAAGATGGGGTGGTGGCATTTATGGTCTCAGCCATTCAATACTGCGATCAGGAAATGATGAATAATGCAGACCTGGGTTCTCCGACAGCAGAGACAGCTCGTTTAGAGAAGCGGCACAAAGCACTCTCTGAATTTTCTATTGTCTTATTTCTCCAGTATCTCTGCTAATAAACGCTTCAGAGGAGCTGACCGCCATCCAGGTTCTCCCCTCAGAGCCTGAACTCTCACTCTCTTCTGCTTTTTCAAATCTCACACTGCAAAAATGTTTATCTTGAATCTAGTCAGCACATCTAATATTTCTCTTTATTAAGTTATTATTAGACTCTGTATTAGATTGTTTAATGTATTTCTAGAAGTGTTTTACCTGATTTATCATTTATTTTAAGTCTGTCTGTCTATCTATCTATCTATCTATCTATCTATCTATCTATCTATCTATCTATCTATCTATCTATCTATCTATCTATCTATCTATCTGTCTGTCTGTCGGCCTGTCTGTCTGTCTGTCTGTCTGTCTGTCTATTCATCTGTCTATCTATCTATCTGTTATAAAATAGCAAACAATATTCTTATAATGAGAAATATTAGATATATTAATTACATTTAAGATGTTTATAAAATATCATTTTTTGCGGTGCAGTTAATTACTTGCTGTCTTCAAGCCCTCGTTTAGTGAAACGTCAGCAGTTTGGTGTGGGTTCTGTGATGTGGGCTCTGTTCCCCTCCGTCAGCAGGATTTTTGCATTTGTTTTGAGTAATTGTGTGAATATGAATGAAGGGATGATGACTTGGCGCATGCAAATACATGAACATGAATATTTCAGATGTTCACCAAGTTCATGTTTGAGAAATGCAGCTCAGAGTCAAAGGAGTGGGATATTCATCCAGGTGGGACACAGCAGCGCTGCTGGAGTTTTCAAACACCTCAGTGTTGCTGCTGGACTGAGAACCAAAAATATCCGGCCAACAGCGTCCGGTGGGCAGCGTCCTGTGGGCAGCGTCCTGTGACCTCTGATGAAGGACTGGAGGATGACCAACACAAACTGTGCAGCAGCAGATGAGCTGTCGTCTCTGACTTTACATCTACAAGGTGGACCGACATGGTAGGAGTGTCTAATAGAGTGGACAGTGAGTGGACACAGTGTTTAAACACTCCAGCAGCACTTCCGTGAGTTACTTTGTCCATCAGTTTTTTGTGGTATCAACACCCACCAGTTACACTAGTACTGATATAGCAGGCCTCGGTCCTGCTCTGACCCAGAGCTCGAGAACCACGAAACCCCCTCCGCTCTGACAGACCGCCGTATCAGTATCCTGTTCAGACAACACTCCATCCTGCCCGTCGTGACCTTCCCGTGTAAACTGATACTGATCATGGATGGAGAGGCTCACATTCAGGTCATTTGGCCTCGAGACTGACCTGGTAATGCAGCGCAATGAGTAAATAGAGAAGAGCCGTATGTCTTGAAGGGGAAGTCCACCAGTTTTTCTAAATGTCTGAATAATTCAGTGGTTGAAATGTAAACGATGTCATTCAGAGTGGTTTGATGCAATATGGATCGTTTCCAGAGAAAATTACAGACTCTGATGACTTTACAGTGGTGGTGACAGGAACCAGGGGTCGCCATGACAACAATACAGACATAGGCACTTTATTTACACTGAAAAAAATGGTATCATGTCAGAAAAATTAGCTTAAATATAGTCAGTGTAATCTGTTTTATTAATCACTAGATAAACGTACTTTTTTACTTTTCTGTCCATCTGTCTATCTGTCTGTCTGTCCAGATGTCTGTCTGTCTGTCTGTCCAGATGTCCATCTGTCTGTCTGTCTGTCTGTCCATCTGTATGTCCATCTATCTGTCAGTCTGTCTGTCTATCTGTCTGTCCGTCTGTATGTCCATCTAACTGTCTGTCTGTCTGTCTATCTGTCTGTCCATCTGTATGTCCATCTATCTGCCTGTCCGCCTGTATGTCCATCTATCTATCTGTCTGTCTGTCTGTCTGTCTGTCAATCTGTATGTCCATCTATCTGTCAGTCTGTCTCTCTGTCTGTCTGTCTGTCTGTCTGTCTATCTGTCTGTCCGTCTGTATGTCCATCTATCTGTCTGTCCATCTGTATGTCCATCTATCTGTCTATCTGTCTATCTGTCTGTCCATCTGTATGTCCATCTATCTGTCTGTCCGCCTGTATGTCCATCTATCTGTCTGTCTGTCTGTCTGTCTGTCAGTCTGTCTGTCAATCTGTATGTCCATCTATCTGTCTATCTGTCTGTCCGTCTGTATGTCCATCTATCTGTCAGTCTGTCTGTCTATATGTCTGTCCGTCTGTATGTCCATCTATCTGTCTGTCTGTCTGTCTATCTGTCTGTCCATCTGTATGTCCATCTATCTGCCTGTCCATCTGTATGTCCATCTATCTGTCAGTCTGTCTGTCTATCTGTCTGTCCGTCTGTATGTCCATCTATCTGTCTGTCTGTCTGTCTATCTGTCTGTCCATCTGTATGTCCATCTATCTGCCTGTCCGCCTGTATGTCCATCTATCTATCTGTCTGTCTGTCTGTCTGTCTGTCAATCTGTATGTCCATCTATCTGTCAGTCTGTCTCTCTGTCTGTCTGTCTGTCTGTCTGTCTATCTGTCTGTCCGTCTGTATGTCCATCTATCTGTCTGTCCATCTGTATGTCCATCTATCTGTCTATCTGTCTATCTGTCTGTCCATCTGTATGTCCATCTATCTGTCTGTCCGCCTGTATGTCCATCTATCTGTCTGTCTGTCTGTCTGTCTGTCAGTCTGTCTGTCAATCTGTATGTCCATCTATCTGTCTATCTGTCTGTCCGTCTGTATGTCCATCTATCTGTCAGTCTGTCTGTCTATATGTCTGTCCGTCTGTATGTCCATCTATCTGTCTGTCTGTCTGTCTATCTGTCTGTCCATCTGTATGTCCATCTATCTGCCTGTCCGCCTGTATGTCCATCTATCTATCTGTCTGTCTGTCTGTCTGTCTGTCAATCTGTATGTCCATCTATCTGTCAGTCTGTCTCTCTGTCTGTCTGTCTGTCTGTCTGTCTGTCTATCTGTCTGTCCGTCTGTATGTCCATCTATCTGTCTGTCCATCTGTATGTCCATCTATCTGTCTATCTGTCTATCTGTCTGTCCATCTGTATGTCCATCTATCTGTCTGTCCGCCTGTATGTCCATCTATCTGTCTGTCTGTCTGTCTGTCAGTCTGTCTGTCAATCTGTATGTCCATCTATCTGTCTATCTGTCTGTCCGTCTGTATGTCCATCTATCTGTCTGTCCATCTGTATGTCCATCTGTCTGTCTGTCTGTCTGTCTGTCTGTCTGTCTGTCTGATTTGGTGTTTAGTGGTTTCCCTTCTTTATTACAGTTTTTCTCAGTCGCTTTGGAGCATTTCTCAGATCAGAATTAGATTTCTTAAAACTACTCATCTGGTCTCTTGTGCACATCAAATCGTCATCTATCATTCCTTTGGATGTGGAGCACTATAGCAAATGATTCTGTACAGCTGTCTGCTGTTTCCCAAACTCTCACGCGCGTCTGTCATGCAAATCATAATATATTATACTGTTCTCTACTAATGCGATGGACTGGCGACCCATCCAGGGTGTATCCTGCCTTCTGCCCGAAGACTGCTGGGATAGGCTCCAGCACCCCCCCGCGACCCTGACGGAGAAGCGGCTTAGAAAATGGATGGATGGATGGATGGATGTTCTCTACTAAACCATCCTACCCCCCCAAAACCCCTAGCCAGTAGTCCAGTGTATACATCATTATAATCATGATAGTTAAGCCAGCTGTCAGATTTTAGACACTTCTAGTGGTGATGAGCTCTCAGGTGAATCATGACTTTTACTAATGAAGGGGCGTGTCTGAGGCTCTAGATCAACTCATGATCAAGCAGTTTTCTGAAACTACTCTAAGGTGCATCTCATGAACCTTCATTTGGGAAGCACATATAGACTAATTTCTAACAATGGAAGATCCACAAAGAAACAGCCAGAAGTAAGAAGAGCAGTAAGAGTGCGTGGAAGGGGAGTAAGGAGGCATAGCAGAGGGAAAGGTAGAAGACCCCCTGGACAGGCGTGGTGCAGATGAAATAAGGGCCACACTTATAGACCGTGCTGTCAATCATGGCCTAACGATGGCTGAAGCTGGATGAAGGGTGCAGATCAACTGTGTCCTCAGTAATCCAAACGTGGGTAATCCAAATAGCTCTATACTGTAATTCTATATGTTTACACTCACACGTCATATTACAACTTTACATATTTTCTAAAAGTATACCCAACTCAGTATCACACAGGTCTGCAGGGCTTCCTCACAGGCGTGGCAGAGGTCCCCTTTTACACCTCAGCAGGAGGATGCCATCTGTGAAATGGGCATAGCTAATAATGCTATTAGACTTGGGGAGATCCAGAGTGCCATTATAGACAACCATGACATAAAACATGCAGTCAGTAAGCATCTCAACTACTGACAGAGTGCTTAGAAAAAACCAGATGGGAATGAAACCGTCGTACCGTGTACCACCTGAAAGGAATGGTGACCGAGTGAAGGAGCTTCGCTATCAGTGTGTGCAGGTGAATCATCTACATGCACACAGTAACGGCCCATTCCAGTAAATAGTTCACTGAGTAATGATACAGTACAGTAAATTAGACTAACATGCACATTTGATGTGATCTTCAGTGAATTCGGTTAAGATTAAAACTTTGTCATTTGTTTTTGTATCTTCTGAGATGTAGAGTAAAATGGAGCTGGAATCAAGTGAGCAACCTCATCGGTTCACATACGTGGATGAGGCTTCAACCTGACAAAAGGCAGAAGGCGTGGTCGAAATATTACTGGACACAGAGCCACTGTTGATGTACCTGGCCAACGAGGAGGGAACATCACTCTGTGCGCAGCCGCTTCAGAACTGGGTCTGGTAACTCATATTCCCACTTTAGGGCCATACAACACACAGCATCTCGTCACATTCATAGATACACTCTACAGGGATCTCCTCCCAGATGGTGAGATGGCTCTAAATGATCCTGAAAATGCTCCAAATTTAACTAATTATGTGGTAATTTGGGACAATGTGAGATTCCATCGTTCAAACACCATCAGGCAATGTTTTGCAACCCACAACAGGAAGCTGATGCCATTTCTCCCACCCTGGTCCCCATTCCTGAACCCAATTGAGGAGTTCTTCTCTGTATGGAGGTGGAAGGTTTATGATCGGCAGCCTCATACTCAGATGACTCTGCTGGCTGCCATGGATGCAGCATGTGAGGACATCACAGCGGAAGCTTGCAGAGGCTGGATTAGACATTCCAGAAGATTCTTTCCGCGCTGCATTGCAAGGGAAGATATCCGTAGTGATGTGGATGAGAATATGTGGCCCAACAGACAAGAACGTCAGGAGGTGTAGAAAGCAGCCCTGTGACTTGCTCTGTACGACGCTGCTGGTTTCCTACGTTTACATTTCTGAACATTTTATTCTTTGTGCAAAGTCGTGTTTTTCCTTGTCTTTTGTTTGTTTATTTTTTTGTCACAATGACATCATCCATCAATAAATTTCTTTACAAACAGAGAATGCATCAATGGATTTCTGTCCATTTTCTTACAATCATGCTCCCATAAACAGTAATGTGTAATTTTATACAGCTAAAACTGACATGCTTTATAAATCATGTTCAATCTGTCATCAAAGAACAACACTGAGAAAATCCTTACAGAGTAAACATGATGATCGTTTTGACTGTCTTGTTCTTGTTCATAATCAATGATTGACTCGGACATGTTTACTGATATAAACACTTTACCTTTGGGGACTGAACAAAGCATTGGGAGTGAGGTCCAGGCTTTAGGTGGCCAACCATTGTGTGGTGCTGTTTGAACAAATTGTGTGTAACTGTGCACACGTTGCCTGACTGGCAAACCAGCAGTGCAGACTGAAGTGAGGCTGCATGATTATGACCTCTTGCTGAAGTTTGGACTGTTTTTGACGTCAGTCACAGCCTCGATTTTAAAAACTTCAGCTAAAAGTGTCACCGGGAAGCTCCGCACCATCTACATGGAATCCAGTATCCAATTTCAGGCACAGTTCATTTCAATTAAGTCAACTTCAATGTCAGTCATGAACACATTTCCAGGCTCTCTGCATTCCTGAGTGCTGCATCAGCTGGATATCGGTGCTGATGTCCACGTGGACAGTGCGGTGGTGCTGAGGGATTCAGTCACAGGTTTCCTGACGTTGGACGGTGATGATGCTCTTAGAGAGGGGCTTTCAGCCGTCTCTGCTCTGTCAGACTGCAGGATCTGTCTTCATCCTGACTCATCAGATTCGGCTGAAACAATGAACGTTTGGGAAAAAAAGACAAGACGCAGCGTTTCAGCTCCAGCTCTTCATTCTGTTCCCCCACCGTCACCGTCACCTTCACGGAGAACATTCAGATCGCTGTCCTTCACCTGCGCTCAGATTACCATGGAAACAGATCTGTCTATCTATCTATCTATCTATCTATCTATCTATCTATCTATCTATCTATCTATCTATCTTCCCATCTGTCTGTCTGTCGATCCATCTCTCTATCTCTGTCTTTCTCTTTCTGTCTGTCTGTCTGTGTATTGATTTATTAACGGATCAGTTGCTGATTAGAATCATGCCGATGCAGAGCAGAGGGAAATGGTGAGTTTTCTGTGTTTGTTTTTGAGGAGAGTTGATGACGATGATGATGATGATGATGATGAAGCTGCCTGAGGTGAGGCTGTTTCCGCTGTGAGGAGTGAGGACAGGATGAGGACGTGCACCGCTGCCGGCATCTGGACGACCTTCTCTGACCCCGAGATCACAGTAACACTGAAAGCAGCTCTCAGCGCAGAGCGGTGTGGACAGATCTACAGGGCTCGAATATCAAACCCTCTACGACCAGCGCGTTACAGCCTCGGCCAGAACTGACCGCTCCAAACATTTCAGGCTCCGTATTTCCACGTATCAGTCTTTTCTCTGGACGTGACTATAGTAAATTATCATTGTCCAAAATAATAACTTAACAAGACAAGGTAAAAATATTCCTATCCTGGTAACAGCCCTGTGACCGGAAGGTCGCCGGTTTGATCCCCTGAGCCGACAGTACGTGACTGTGGTGCTCTTGATCGAGGCACCTAACCCCTACCTGCCCCCTGGGCGGCGTGGATAGGGCTGCCCAAGTGTGCTCACTGCCCCTTAGTGTGCGTGTTCACTAGTGTGTATGTGGTGTTATGCACTGCACGGATGGGTAAAATACCGAGGTGAAATTTCCCTGTTGTGGGACTAATAAGGGTCACTTAAACTTAGTATAACAAAGAAAACTCAGGGGGGTCAAAAGGCTTTCGCAACAAAGTAATGTTTTAGTAATCATTCATTAATTGACCGACAATCTGCATCTATTACAATTACATCTATCAATTACAACCACCGGTTTTCTTTAAGCACATCATTTTGAGCTGCAGTACATAGTAAGCAATTAATAATCAATATGTAGATTAACGTTGCAGATCTTCCGGCTACAGGTTTTGTCACGACTCCATCCAGCCCTGACACCTCCATGGACTCCATCTCCCAGAATCTCTTCTGGGAGATCATGTGACTCATGATCCTCCACTCTGCACCAATCACCATGCAGCTTTCCCTGAATATTAACATATTTCAGCTGTTTTTGCCTGGCTAGTTTAGTATAAAGGCCGGGCTTTTAGTTCGGTTGTGTATTTGGAGAGCTACTGTGTGGCCACTCTGGATGTTGCTTTGTTGGATTCTGACTGTCTTCTGTATTTTGGACTTTGCCTTTTTGCCTTTGCCCCTTCCTGGTTTTGACCCATGCCTGTTTGACAGCGATTGTGGATTTTCCGTCCGCGAGCGTCTGAATCCTTCTGGCCTGTCACAGGTTTAGCGTTTCAGCATGTTGGTTTACTAGATGAGCTCTGTGTGAACGGATTTTCAGACACTTTCTTCATGTGAAAAGTGCACTTGCAAAAATAGCT
The DNA here is from genome assembly GCF_015220715.1 of Pygocentrus nattereri. Taxonomy (NCBI): domain Eukaryota; kingdom Metazoa; phylum Chordata; class Actinopteri; order Characiformes; family Serrasalmidae; genus Pygocentrus; species Pygocentrus nattereri. Next base: position 56,172,063 of record NC_051211.1, read on the forward strand.
GTATTTAAAGCTGATTAACCAGTCGGACGCAGTCAGTTGGCTAATGCTATGCAGGTCTATTCTCGTCTGGTGCTGGTTGTCCTGGGGCTGAAACACAGACTCTGATCTGTTTGGTCTCCATGACGATTTCAGTCCAGACTGAATTCAGTTCAGTAGTTATTCCAGAATACCAGCTCCACCTTCATCATCTAAATCATTAACTCCAGATCAGAAAACAGCGTCACACAAACATCCTAACTGGACTAAACCTCCTAAATCCTGTCCTAACTTCAGGATGAACCCCAGCAGGGTCCTGACTCCTGTTTAAGGCCCGTTTCTCTGGTTCTGAGGCGGCTGAGTCAGGCAGCGTAGTTCACTACCAGCATAATGAGCTCCATTTATTCCTACTGTAAAACGCGGCTTTCACTGGGAGACGTTTTTCTCTTCTAACTCTGCGTTTAAACATCTCAGACGCTGCCGACTCGAACTCCACCGCCCCTCTGATGTCCTTCCTGTGTTAATGTAGATGATGGAGTATTACAGTGATGGAGGTGAATAATGAGGAGGAGCTGAACGGGTGTCTGTTTATTAGGAGGAGGAACGTTTGCGCACTCAGCTACAAATGCAACTGGTTACGTGTTGTGGTTGCCATGCATAGGTCAAGAAAAATAAACTGACCACTGCCCACTAGCCTACAGACAAGTCTTAGGAGGGTGGGTCAAACACCACCGAGGGCTACACATAGCTGCTGTTGGAACAAAACCTTGTATCTCCGTTTTTGATGCTTTTCAGTTTTTGAGATAATTTGAAAGTGCCTGTTGCTGTTTACATTATATGTAAAGTTTAGAATGAATGGACCAAAAAAAAACGTCCCAAAATATCTTGGAAAAAATTCTGGTTCCATTGACTTCCATTAAAAGTAAAGTAGTTTTTTTTCCTTCTCCTGTAAAGTCACTATATTGGAGATATGAGGTTTTCTTCCGACAACAGTGATACTGATATTGTTGTCATGTTTACAGTTTTTCTTTGTGCTCTTGTGTTTATATGCACAGGATTTTATCCGTAACTGACCTGAGAATTCTCTTGTCTCTCATGATTCCCCACCCTTTTGTTTTTAAATGAAAGTTAATGTTAAGAGATTTTATTCCAAGCAGGTTTGGGCCATTTCTGTTGGCAGTCTGGGTTTTCAAATCATGTTAAAAAAAAAAAACAAAGAAAAATGACAAAAATAGAGATGCGACATAATGTTGTATATGACGACTTTATTCTTCGTTTTAAGAGAACGTTCTCTTTTTGAACCTTTTCAGCTCTAACTGTTCTTTTTCTTTCACTACCTGCTCGTACACACTTGATATGATGGTGGTTCTTCAAGGGTTTGTTAGTAAAGTAACAGTCAGTTCCTTAACACTCGAACCCTTTCCATGATTAAAGGGCTCTTTGGTGAAATGTTCTTCAGATTAGATGGTTCTATATAGCACCTTTTTAAAGAACCTTCAAAGAGCCACTGTTTTTAAGTGAAAGAAAATTGCTAGTAAGTGAATTGCTGCCCCCTTCAGATGAACTCAGGAACTTACTCAGAACTATTTAAATCAACAGCAGAAATATTAGAAACTGTTTTCTATCGCCGACCTTATCGTTAATGATGAATAAGTGTTTCAGCCATGAAGCTTTGAGGGTCCAGTCCCTGGTCTGTCAGCAGAAACCAAGCCGAATTTGATGGGTACACAGTGGGGGGGCATAGGGTACAGCATACAGATGTTGGGTTACTCAGCATGAGCATGGACCATGTAGCGCTGCTGTAGCCCTGGTCTCCATGGTGATAACCTTGACCTGCTTCACTGGCCCTTTGAAATATGAATTACAGATCAGAGGAGCGGATGCATTCGACCGACCGCTTCTCCATAAGAGACTGCACGGCTCTGTGCAGCTATTCTGCCAGGCATGCGGTCACTTCCAGCCGCCAGGGACGAGTGTTCCAGTTCAGGGTCTTTGGCTGGGATCTGGATGTCTGGATGAGCTCACACTCAGAGGGATTGAGTCCTGGCTCGGGAAGCCTGGAGAAGACCTGGGCTGAATTTGAAGGGAGAAATAAAGGGTGGGTGGGGCGGCGCGCAGCCCTGTTCCCTTTGCCTTCTGTAACTATAGAGATGAATGGAGAAGAACTGGAGTTTTTACCAAGATAATTATAAGCTCCATGGAGGACTGGGACTTTCCCCCCACCCAGGTGTTGCTAGGAAATAGCTATGGTATCCCAGGTGGTTGTTAATGTATTGCTAGGTTTTTATGTTATCCTCGGTGGTTGCTGAGGTGTTGCTAAGCCATGCTGTGGTATCCTTGGTGATTGGTAAGGTAATGCTATGTTATCTCATGTGCTCTTCTAAGGTATTTCTTGGACGTTGCTATGGTGTCGAGAAGAGTGGCAAGATGTTACTAGACTGTTGCTATGATCTCCCATGTGGTTGCTAAGGTGTTGCTAGGCTATTATGTTATCCCAGTTGGTTTCTAAGATATTTCTAAGTCATTGCAATGGTATTCCAGGTGGTTGCTAAGGTTTTGTCAATTGGTATGTATATTGGTGTAATGTCTTCCAGTCACGCCCAGTCATCAGAGATAAATACTCCAAACCGTGATGTTTGGCTGTTATCTGGCCTCAAGCCCCGGAGGGTAAGGGGGCGGATGAAGACAGTAGCCAAGGAGATCCATGAGGACGGCCCGGGGTGCACGTTCAGAGTCGCCGCCACAGCACCGCAGCACATAGAGGAGCCCCCCGGATCACCCACATGTGTCAGTTGGGCCTGGGGGAGAACTTTGTGAGCTGGATTACGTTCCTGTTCTCTTTACCTTGCTGTAACTGTAGAGCTGTAGCAGGTGAATGGAGAAGAACTGTAAACAAGGCATGAACTCACCCCCCAGGATCTGGAGTTCTCTATAATTCCCCCTCACCTACATGTTGCTAGAACATGCTGTAACATCCCAAGTAGTTGTTAATGTGTTGCTAGGTCTTTACTAAAGCACCCAGGGGTTTGCCAAGGTGTTGCTAGCTTTTTACTATGGTATCCCAGGTGGTTGCTAAGGTATTGCTTGGTTAATGCTATATGATCCCTTGTGGTTGCTATGGTACTGCTAGGCTGTTGTTACGTTATCGCAGGTGGTTGGTAAGGTATTACTAGGCCACGCTATGGTATCCCAGATGGTTGTTGATGTGTTGCTAGGTCTCTGCTCTGTTATCCCACGTGGTTGCTAAGGTATTGCTAGGAAATAGCTATCGTATCCCAGATGGTTGTTAATGTGTTGCTGGGTCTTTTCTACATTATCCCATGTGGTTGCTAAGGCATTACTAGGCCATGCTATGGTATCCAGGTGGTTGTTAATGTGTTGCTAGGTCTTTTCTACATTATCCCACATGGTTGCTAAGGTATTGCTAGGCAATAGTTATGGTATCCCAGATGGTTGCTAAGGTCGTTGCTAGGCTGGTATATTTGGAGGGACAAATAAAGGGTGGGTGGGGCAGTTAGCTTTCCTTGCTATACTGTAACTACAGAGCTGTAGCATGTGAATTAGAGAAGAGCTGTAAACAAGACCTCTCAGGACCTAGAGTGTTCCGCCAAGATAATTCCAAGCTCCCTGGAGCTTTTGGAGTTTCCACCCACCTTCCCCTCCCTCACCTCCCCCTCGCTCCCTCTAGGCAGTCAGGCAGAGGGCTAGGCAAACTAATAAGTGCAGCAAATTGGAGGAAATGGGCTTTAAAATTACATTTCATAGCAGCCCACTGAAATATACGTCATGGACAGGGAGGCCTCCTCCATGAACCTGATATGCCGCAGCGTATCAGGTGTCGGTCAGCTGTCATATAGTTGAAGACTGTCTCTTTGTCTCTTGTATGGATTAGATAGAGGTCGTCGTTTGCGCAGTGTAGCGTACCTCTACTCGTCTGGTGTACCGTCTTCTCACAGCCATGAAGTGATTTTCATTGGTTTGAGAGCTAATGGGGAATTTTTGAGATCTGATGCACATTCTGGGGCTCTGGTGTTGAAAAAAACTGACCATTTCCCACCAGACATCTATATTCTGTGAAGCTAGTGCGGCAGGACTGAGAGGTGGAAAAGAGAGGGGTTGAAATTCACTAAAATCTGAAGTTACTTTATCACCATCTAGTGGTTCACCTAAGCAATGTCACCTCTTCATTCGTGGTTATGAAACACGTATCTATGGATGTTTTTACCTGAAGATCTTTTTAAATGAACCAAACTTAATTCTGTTAAAGTGAACCTGAAAGAGAACCAGCTGTAACTGACCTCAGTGCTTTCTGTGTTCACCATGTTATTGAACTGTAAAGAGGACTCTGTTCTCTTTCAGGTCCTTTTTAGCACTGATGGGGATCTCAGACCACTTGTTTGTCACACCAGTACTCCTTCAGAACTCAAAGCCCACCTGGGTACCACTGAATTGTAAATAGTGAGGTTCAGGTTCACTCTGAAAGAGATCTGATTGGCTGAGCAGCATTCAAACCCATAGTAAACGTTATTAAGCAATCACATTGGATTTGACACTTGACACAACTATTTTTACTGAACACTGTATTTATTATACTGTTTATGTTATATTATGCTTATTCTTCTGTAGCCATGATAAAAAAAATCATGTCATATTTCTGTTCAAAATCTAAAAAACTACCAAATACATACAATTAGAGTGTAACTCAACATTGTAAGATCAAGTTTGGCTACAAAGTATGTAAACATGATTGTTGTATACGTGATCACGTATACAACACAATTCCTCTCGCTTACTCTTAACATGACATTTTAATGACTTATGTCACTGGCTTAAATTTTGGTGTCAGAAGAAAGTCCCCATAAGGCAAAGATGGCACATATCTCCAGGCGTACATTCGACACAGAATATCTCTGATTGAAATGATTATCCACAAATGCTAATGACTCTCAACAGCTCCTCAGCTCCCTCCATGGAGCCAAATGGTCAACCCTAAAACATTCAAAATACAGCAAAAGCTCATTTTAACAATATAACCCCGTTTATTATAGTTGGACAAATCTCAATCACCAGGGTCATCCCCACAATAGACAAAGTCTTTATAAGAATGTCCATGTGCAGAATGTTGTCATGTTGAAATGAACTAGGATGGCATCTAATGGAAGCATATACTGCTCCAAAATGTGTTCAGTGTTAATGATGCTCTCACAGATGTGCAGGTTACTCACTAATCCCCCAACACCATGGCAGATGCTGGATTTAGAACTTTACACTGGTAACAATCTGGATGGTCCTTTTCTTTTTTTTGGCCTGGAGAACACAACAACCATTATTTCCATAAACAATCAAAACAAAAGAGGTGGACTCTTTAGACCACAAAACACGTTTCCACTGAGCATCAGTCCATGTCAGATGAGCTCCAGCCCAGAGAGGTTGGTGGTGTTTCTGATATTTGAGTTACAGTACGGTCTTACCCTGCATTTGTGGATGCGGTGATGCATGATGTTTACTGACAACAGTTAGTCAAAGGCCCAGTTCCATTTCTCCTTTTTACCCCTACCCCTTGTTTTCGAGTGTTGCCCCTTGTTACTGAGCTACAGGGCAGTGGTTGAGATCTTCCTCTGAAATGAGACCCTCTAATAAAAGAGCATCACTTCATTAACAGCTACTAGCGCCGCTCTGTAGGCGACCCTGCCCGTCTGCAGGGACAGCAGAGGAGGGGAAAGTTCAGCTCCTCACTGCTGGGCTTTAGTTACATTTAGGGGTCAGACACCTTCAAAGAGGGGGGCAGTTATTTATTATCACCCCCTAATTCTTCAGTGATATGAAGCTGAAGTCAGAGATTCTCCAGATTCTTGTTCAAATTTTCCCGTTCCACCTTAAATGGTTACATTCTGGTACCTCAGGCATCAGAACTGCTGCACCATTTAAGGTGGAACGGGAAATTTAGCTACAGAGACATCAGCACTAGTAGCGATTTCTTATCCATGAGAAAATTCTCACATTTCTGGGTTTCTTTGGTCTCTTGTGTTCCATGTTTTTTCCTCATAACTCTCTGTTTGGAGGGTCATGTAGCCCTAACACTTCGCCCTACCCCTCTATGTCGAGACACCTTACCCCTAGACATCACCATGTAAAACGGAGGGGCAGGGCTAAGTGGTAGGGGTGAGGGGAGAAATGGGATTGGGCCAAAGTATTCCTAAGCCCATGCAGTCATATCCATCTCAGACACATGCTGGGTTTTGATGTAGTGCAGTGTGAGGGTGTGGTTTTCGGCCTTCACCCGTACAGATCACTCCAGATTCCCTGAATCTTTTGATGATACTATACACTGTGAATGTAGTTCTTAACCCCTTAAATGGTCAGGGCTCACCGGTGGGCCCAAAGTTTTATTACACGCTCCTTTAACCTAAGAAAAGCTCAGTTTGCACAGAAGTGCCTGTAGTTACTGAATAATAAGCCTGAGATTGTATTTTAATAAGCCTGGGATTATTCGCTGATCCATTTTTCAGCACAATGGCGAGTTTCAACCCGTCTTCATTCATAAACAACTTGGTCTTTCCTGGATGCTCCTTTTATACACAAGCACTGGTTTTAGATGTTTTGTTCACATCTCTCGATGCTCCTAGTCTTAAATTGCTCCTGTTCCCACTATTCTGGAATGTATTGCAGGCATCAGTTTCAGAACCAGAGTATATTTACAAAAACAACAAAGCTGATAAGATGAAACACAACATATGTTGTTTAATTTTGAATGGAAGTTAATGGAGTAATTATGGAGCTTTTCTATTGATCGATTCATCAAGAACTTTTAGCACATTGTAAAGGGCAGTTGGCTTTTTCAAATTCTGTAAAAAAAAAAAAAAAAGCATCAAATGACAAAAACGGAGATGCAAGGTTTGGTTCCAACAGCAAATACAGGTCAGAGTAGGTTTACAATTCACTGATTCTGAGCTTCTATCTGGATTTTACCTACTGTCCTAACTTTTTTGGAATTGCTGTTGCTCTTATAGGCAGCAAGGCGGAAATGGTGTCTGAGCTGGTTTGGGGGTTGAAGTGCTGGTTTATCTCACCTCTGCATGACGTGTTCTGCAGGAGGCCAGACATCACAACACTTATTGTGAGAAGCCGCCTGCTCATATTAAAGCTGTTGGACAGGCTGGTAGCAGCTGGCCCAGATGCCTGCTGGAGAAGAACTGATCTCCAGCCCCCCAGAGGAAACTGCAGCCTAGAAAGGAGATAACTGCTATCTCGCTAGCAGACGACTCCGAGCCAAAATCTGCTGCTGCTTGCAAGCAAGTGTAATATTCTGCACCAGTGTTGTGCAGCATCACATTACTGATCAATACAGTGAGCTTGGCCAGGTTTATCAAAGTGATCAAACTATTTTTAAAAATAACACTTTATTGTAAGTGTTAATGCAGCTACTCCACATCAACTCTTTAAACTCTTTTACTTTCTAACCACCTCCACTCTGTCTGCAATCTCAGCGTTCTGCTAAAGCCTGAGTAGACTGATAAATCAAGGTGATCGTTTATTAATCTCAGCGTTACTGAGCTCTGCTTAAGTCTGAAGCCCAAAATATAGGGTTATTCAAAAAGATCCAATTTCAACATGAATGATTTCTCTTGTAAGTCATTCCAGATCAGTGCAGTGAGCTGTAAACGGGTTAAATGAGCATAAAGTTTATTATGTAGTTCTACAAGGTCTCAGCCCAAGGTCTGAACCTCCTCCAGCTGGACGGACGACATCAACACCACAGTCAAACTCATCCCAGACTGGACTGAGCGTGTTGGGCGTCGCTGCTCTCACGGCTCTTTCAGTGGGATTTCGGAGATCATCCAGTGCTGTGGAACCAGCGCCGAACGCTCTGAGCTGCTGGAGCTTCACTGCTGATGAAAATCCCGCTGCTCAGTTCTGACGGATTCACTCTGATTGACGTGGAGAACGCAGAACGTTCTGCTCAGGGGTCTCAGCTCCTCTCAGACTGAAGGAGCCGGTCAGAAACTCTATGACCCCCTCTTACAGTTGGAGTGTGATTGGTTCCTCGGCGCCTCACGGCTGTAAAAATACGGCGCCTTGAAATCAGATGAATCTTTTTGAATCACCCTGTATAGCTCTCATTCCTTGCTCTGCTTAACCAATCACATTCACCCCCACCTGTTGGCTGGTAACCAATTACGTTCATTCTACCTCGAAGGCAGAGCTGCCTTTGAACCGTCAAGAGACTCTTCAGCAGCAGAGGTCAGCTTTCACACTTGCTCGCTGACCTCCTTGAGGTTCTGAAATCCCGATTTTGGGTTTATTTTTGGCTTGAATTTGTATTTGAGTGTCTGTTTCTCCCTAACGGACAGCTTAATGTCGTAGTACGTTTATCTTCAGAGGCCCCCAGAATTCTGATTTTGAGGCATTCAGGGGGTCCAAGAGGTAAATTAGACCCCCCAGGACCCCCTGTATTTCTCACCATGTCTTGCTTTCCATTTGACAAACTTCATTCCTTCGTCCCTCCTGATCACACAAACCCATTGTCCTCTGCTCATCATCAGCTGAGAAGCCCGTTTAGCTGAGTGTCTGAGTCTCAGGGATGTTTCAGATTAAATCTCAGCAGACGCTCAGTCACCACCAGCTCTCTACTCTGCTTTAGTGTTACTGCTACTGAGAGCTGATTGGTCAGTGTTACTGCTACTGAGAGCTGATTGGTCAGTGTTACTGCTACTGAGAGCTGATTGGTCAGTGTTACTGCTACTGAGAGCTGATTGGTTAGTGTTACTGCTACTGAGAGCTGATTGGTTAGTTACTGCTACTGAGAGCTGATTGGTTAGAGTTACTGCTACTGAGAGCTGATTGGTTAGAGTTACTGCTACTGAGAGCTGATTGGTTAGTGTTCCTGCTACTGAGAGCTGATTGGTTAGTGTTCCTGCTACTGAGAGCTGATTGGTTAGAGTTACTGCTACTGAGAGCTGATTGGTTAGAGTTACTGCTACTGAGAGCTGATTGGTTAGAGTTACTGCTACTGAGAGCTGATTGGTCAGTGTTACTGCTACTGAGAGCTGATTGGTTAGCGTTAATGCTACTGAGAGCTGATTGGTTAGCGTTACTGCTACTGAGAGCTGATTGGTTAGCGTTACTGCTACTGAGAGCTCATTGGTCAGTGTTACTGCTACTGAGAGCTGATTGGTTAGCGTTACTGCTACTGAGAGCTCATTGGTCAGTGTTACTGCTACTGAGAGCTGATTGGTTAGCGTTACTGCTACTGAGAGCTGATTGGTTAGTGTTAATGCTACTGAGAGCTGATTGGTTAGCGTTAATGCTACTGAGAGCTGATTGGTTAGCGTTACTGCTACTGAGAGCTGATTGGTCAGTGTTACTGCTACTGAGAGCTGATTGGTTAGCGTTACTGCTACTGAGAGCTGATTGGTTAGAGTTACTGCTACTGAGAGCTGATTGGTCAGTGTTACTGCTACTGAGAGCTGATTGGTTAGCGTTAATGCTACTGAGAGCTGATTGGTTAGCGTTACTGCTACTGAGAGCTCATTGGTTAGTGTTACTGCTACTGAGAGCTGATTGGTTAGTGTTACTGCTACTGAGAGCTGATTGGTTAGTGTTACTGCTACTGAGAGCTGATTGGTTAGTGTTACTGCTACTGAGAGCTGATTGGTTAGAGTTACTGCTACTGAGAGCTGATTGGTTAGTTACTGCTACTGAGAGCTGATTGGTTAGAGTTACTGCTACTGAGAGCTGATTGGTTAGTGTTACTGCTACTGAGAGCTGATTGGTTAGTTACTGCTACTGAGAGCTGATTGGTTAGAGTTACTGCTACTGAGAGCTGATTGGTTAGAGTTACTGCTACTGAGAGCTGATTGGTTAGTGTTACTGCTACTGAGAGCTGATTGGTTAGAGTTACTGCTACTGATAGCTGATTGGTTAGAGTTACTGCTACTGAGAGCTGATTGGTTAGAGTTACTGCTACTGAGAGCTGATTGGTCAGTGTTACTGCTACTGAGAGCTGATTGGTTAGCGTTAATGCTACTGAGAGCTGATTGGTTAGCGTTACTGCTACTGAGAGCTGATTGGTTAGAGTTACTGCTACTGAGAGCTGATTGGTTAGTTACTGCTACTGAGAGCTGATTGGTTAGAGTTACTGCTACTGAGAGCTGATTGGTTAGTGTTACTGCTACTGAGAGCTGATTGGTTAGTTACTGCTACTGAGAGCTGATTGGTTAGAGTTACTGCTACTGAGAGCTGATTGGTTAGAGTTACTGCTACTGAGAGCTGATTGGTTAGTGTTACTGCTACTGAGAGCTGATTGGTTAGAGTTACTGCTACTGATAGCTGATTGGTTAGAGTTACTGCTACTGAGAGCTGATTGGTTAGAGTTACTGCTACTGAGAGCTGATTGGTCAGTGTTACTGCTACTGAGAGCTGATTGGTTAGCGTTAATGCTACTGAGAGCTGATTGGTTAGCGTTACTGCTACTGAGAGCTGATTGGTCAGTGTTACTGCTACTGAGAGCTGATTGGTTAGCGTTACTGCTACTGAGAGCTGATTGGTTAGAGTTACTGCTACTGAGAGCTGATTGGTCAGTGTTACTGCTACTGAGAGCTGATTGGTTAGCGTTAATGCTACTGAGAGCTGATTGGTTAGCGTTACTGCTACTGAGAGCTGATTGGTTAGTGTTACTGCTACTGAGAGCTGATTGGTTAGTGTTACTGCTACTGAGAGCTGATTGGTTAGTGTTACTGCTACTGAGAGCTGATTGGTTAGTGTTACTGCTACTGAGAGCTGATTGGTTAGAGTTACTGCTACTGAGAGCTGATTGGTCAGTGTTACTGCTACTGAGAGCTGATTGGTTAGAGTTACTGCTACTGAGAGCTGATTGGTTAGTGTTACTGCTACTGAGAGCTGATTGGTCAGTGTTACTGCTACTGAGAGCTGATTGGTCAGTGTTACTGCTACTGAGAGCAGATTGGTTAGAGTTACTGCTACTGAGAGCTGATTGGTCAGTGTTACTGCTACTGAGAGCTGATTGGTTAGTGTTACTGCTACTGAGAGCTGATTGGTTAGAGTTACTGCTACTGAGAGCTGATTGGTTAGTGTTACTGCTACTGAGAGCTGATTGGTTAGTGTTACTGCTACTGAGAGCTGATTGGTTAGCGTTACTGCTACTGAGAGCTGATTGGTTAGCGTTACTGCTACTGAGAGCTGATTGGTCAGTGTTACTGCTACTGAGAGCTGATTGGTTAGAGTTACTGCTACTGAGAGCTGATTGGTTAGAGTTACTGCTACTGAGAGCTGATTGGTCAGTGTTACTGCTACTGAGAGCTGATTGGTTAGTGTTACTGCTACTGAGAGCTGATTGGTTAGTGTTACTGCTACTGAGAGCTGATTGGTTAGAGTTACTGCTACTGAGAGCTGATTGGTTAGTGTTACTGCTACTGAGAGCTGATTGGTTAGTGTTACTGCTACTGAGAGCTGATTGGTTAGTGTTACTGCTACTGAGAGCTGATTGGTTAGAGTTACTGCTACTGAGAGCTGATTGGTTAGAGTTACTGCTACTGAGAGCTGATTGGTTAGAGTTACTGCTACTGAGAACTGATTGGTTCTATGTAGAACAATTTTCTTTACTAAAGATCTCTTGATGATCGATCTTTTTTAAAGACTGTATGGAAAGCACTGTCAGAACGTGAACAGTGTGCAGGCTGCCTTTTCGGTACCGTGTGAATCACGGAGAACCGTGTGGTGTTTGTGGACCGGAGTCTGCGAGGCAGCTTTTTTTCTGAGAGCAAAATGAGAGTCTCCGGTTCGCATTTCAGGCCAGCGTAGCACTGACAGGTGAAGGCCGTGGTGAATGCCTGCAGGTCCGTGAGCGAAGGCTTCCCCAGGGCCTCGTACCGTCCGGCTGGGCCACGGCGGATGCTGAAGCTGCCGGCGCTCAGGTGCAAGTAGTCGTCTGAGTTATAGTCCTTCCTCACGCAGCGGCCCTTCCCCTGGCACAGGAAGTTACTGCAGAGCCTGGCAGCGGTGGTGATGTTGGTGATGTAGGGGTTGATGGTGCTGTCCAGGTGGGCTGAGAAGGCTTCACACGAGGCCTAGTGAGCGTGTGTGTTTGTGAGAGAGAGAGAGACTTTAGCTGCAGCTTTGTACTTTTACATATTGGGAAATTTAGTTCCAGGAATTTTTACCAGAATGTTCCTAAGCCTGTGCGTACATTACACAGCTTTTAATATCTTTACACATTTCTAAAACAGAGCATCACAAACGTAACGTCAGGCTGTCTCAGAGGTCATGGTCTTGTTGTCTCCAAGTCCCAGATCTCCTGAGATCACATGACACAAACAGAGCTGAGCTTACTGGACCCGGCATGTTTGTGCTTTTTTGCGGGGCGAAAGCTCAAACTGGGAGTTAAACATGGGGTTTAACACATGAAGTTAGGGAACCAGCCTTGTCACTCAGCCCTCAGGCTCAGAGGTCTCTAGGGACCACACTTCCCAGAATCTCCAGGGGATCACATGATCCTCAGACCTCCGGCTCATCCCAATCACTGCTGTCTGCCTCCTGAATATTGACTTGTTACACCTGCTCTGGTGTGATTAGCGTAGGATAAAGGCCGGGCTTGTAGACTAGTTCATTTTGAGGAGTTGCTACTAAACGTCATTCGCCTGTCTTCTGTGATTTTCCCGGTTCTGACTGTGTTTTTGGTATTGGACTCTGTTTGCCAGGTTTTCGTGTCTTTTGTCATTTCTGGATTCGTCTGTTCTCTGACCACGTTTTTGGATCATGATTCTAACATTAAACCCTCACTTTCTCTTTTTGCCCACGAGCGTCTGGGTTATTCTGCCCCGTTACACAGCTGCAATCACAGTTAGCCATGTTTTTCCCTTGAACTTCTCCGGACTGAAGGAGCAGTTTTTGTCCTTTCCTGACTGAATGATGATCCTCTGGCTGGTGTCATCCCAGCTAACATACTGGCATTTACACAAAAGATACAGGAGGATATTTGGAATGTATCAGACAGATGCAAATGCATTTATGACATTTCTACTTAAATATGCATAAATTTGCATATCTAAAAATATAGACTATGGATGATGTAAGACATTTATTTCATTTATCTCATTGTTTTATTATAGTTTAAGCATTTTGTAGCGTATATCCTAGAATGTGAGTGATGTATTAGGAGATCCTCCTGAAGGCGGAGAGAAGCTGATTTTGAGGAAAACATTTTTAAGAATTGGGCTCAGAAGACACCCCGTTGGTGTGAATGTTGTTATTAGTACAAAAGGAACCGACACATTTGGACGTTCTAGTCAGATTCTACAGGAAACAAGCTATTCAGTAATTTACGCCTTCATTAACGATGCTAACTTCTGGAAAACAAAGTTAATGAGTGAACGTGAACTGACTAAACACACTGAAATAAACCTAAACTATGAGGCCAAATGTTTGTGGAATTTACTTTTAAGTAATTATATGTAGAGAAAGTGGCAGATCATTTCCTGTTTTGAGAAATTATGAAAATAATTTTACTTATTTAAAAAAATAATACTGAAAACAGGTAAAATGATCTGCCAATGGAATCAGACACTTTCACAAAATAAAGTAAAAAAACCTAGAAATAAGTTAAACAATCTCTTAATATTCTTACAACGGTCTCCCAATGAGAAATATTAGATAAAACAGCTACAATTTAAGACATTTTCACTTTCTGAATTATTTTTGCAAATAATTTTTTAAAACTTACAAATTTCTGCTTTTTTGAAAAAACAAATTATGCTTTTTAATAACTAATAAAAATCCAACTAACAAAAGGTTTAGTTTTTTGTCTCAAAACCTTCTAAATGAAATGTTTTAAGGCTATTTTCACCAAAAATAACTGAATAACAGGGTTGAACACAAATATCATATCTCCCCTTCAGCTGATATCAAAGGGAAAAGCTAAATGTTTTAATCAAAATATTTTCAAAATATTTGTTTTAAGCCATTTTTATTTCATTTTCATTTAAAACTTAAGGTTAAAGGGGTTTGGGTAACAGGGCCACAGATTAAATGTGGGACACGAGTTAAAATGACGTTTTTGTTGAATTTACAGGGAAAATAGTGCTTTTGACATTTAATTGCTTGGAAATGAACCACATAACATTGTAAATATAGTGTTAGTGGAAGGTTTTAATTTATATATTTCATAGAGAAGTTCAAGTTTTAGGTCACAGCATGTCTCCTTCACTGTCCTCAACGTCAAATGACTGCAGCACTGCCTCCTCCACTCTTCCCGTAATTATTAGTCCCCGCCTTAGAATTAGCAGTGTAGCCTCACACATGAAGAGCGCTGACCAAACAGGTAATTTAACCGTCGTATCACTCAGAATGTCCTGCTACACCTTTGGAGAGTAATGTTATTAAAATTAGTCAGTGATCTTATGATGGAGCAGCTCTGACTGGAACTCCCCCTTCACACAACCAGCTTATTCTACCCTGTAAGCGAAGGGAATAAAAGGGGATGGACTAGACACTAGAAGAACCGAACGCAGGGCACAATTTAACATGGATTTACACCGATCAGGCAAAACATCATGACCTGTACTTACTGTATAGCTGCACTCTGTAGTTCTACAGTTACAGACTGTAGTCCATCTGTTTCTCTGATACTCTGTTACCCTGTTCTTCAGTGGGCAGGACCCCCATGGACCCTCACAGAGCAGGTACTGTTTGGGTGGTGGGTCATTCTCAGCACTGCAGTAACACTGACGTGGTGGTGGTGGACAATGGGCGTAGAAACAAGGAGGTGCTCATAATGTTATGCCTGATCCGTGTGTATTAGACCAACTTCTGATTCACTATATTTCCAAAAGTATTCACTCCCCCATCCAAATCACTGAATCCAGGTGTTCCAATCACTTCCATGGCCACAGGTGTATAAAGCCGAGCCCCTAGGCCTGCAGACTGCTTCTACAGACATTAGTGAAAGAATGGGTCGCTCTCAGGAGCTCAGTGAGTTCCAGCGTGGTACCGTGATCGGACGCCACCTGTGCAACAAGTCCAGTCGTGAAATTTCCTCACTACTAAATATTCCACAGTCCACTGTCAGTGGGATTATAACAAAGTGGAAGTGATTGGGAACGACAGCAACTCAGCCACGAAGTGGTCGGCCACGTAAAATGACAGAGCGGTCAGCGGATGCTGAGGGGCATAGTGTGCAGAGGTCACTGACTTTCTGCAGAGTCCATCACTACAGACCTCAGAACTTCATGTGGCCTTCAGATCAGCTCAAGAACAGCGTAGAGAGCTTCATGGAATGGGTTTCCATGGCCGAGCAGCTGCATCCAAGCCTTACATCACCAAGCGCAGTGCAAAGCGTGGAATGCAGTGGTGTAAAGTGCCGCCACTGGACTCTAGAGCAGTGGAGACGAGTTCTCTGGAGTGACCAATCACGCTTCTCCATCTGGAAATCCGATGGACGAGTCTGGGTTTGGCGGTTGCCAGGAGACAGTACTTGTCTGACTGCATTGAGCCGAGTGTAAAGTTTGGTGGAGGGGGGATCATGGTGTGGGGGTGTTTTTCAGGAGTTGGGCTCGGCCCCTTAGTTCCAGTGAAAGGAACTCTTAAAGCTTCAGCACCAAGAGATTTTGGACAATTTCATGCTCCCAACTTTGTGGGAACAGTTTGGGGACGGCCCCTTCCTGCTCCAACATGACTGCACACCAGTGCACAAAGCAGGTCCATAAAGACGTGGATGAGCCAGTTTGGTGTGGAACAACTTGACTGGCCTGCACAGAGTCCTGACCTCAACCCCATAGAACACCTTTGGGATGAATTAGAGTGGAGACTGTGAGCCAGGCCTTCTCGTCCAACATCAGCGTCTGATCTCACAAATGTGCTTCTGGAATTACGGTCAAAAATTCCTATAAACACTCCTCACCCTTGTAGAAAGCCCCGCCCACTCGTTATCCCCAGGTGTTTCTTGTGTGTTTTCCTATTCATTCCCCTTGATTTGGTCTGTTCCTTGCCTGGCGTTGCTTTTAGTATGTTTTACTGATTATTCATTCTTTTCATTTCTTTAATAAATTCCTCGTTTTGCTTTTCTTTCGTTTCTGGTTCTTTCTTTGCTACTTTCTCCATGAACAACAATAAAATTGCTAACTCACACTTGCGTCCTGCTTTCTCGGCTCCTGTGGCTTCCAACATGTGACGGTATAAAAGCTGCAATGTTAATAAAGTTTATGTAAATGTACTGAATATTATTCTAATTTCAGTGAAGTGGGGTGGCCCGAAATCACCATAATAAAGTTGGACACAGATAGTTTGGTTTTTGTGATCATTTCAGTGCTAATTCTAATGATTTTATCTGACGCTGAAGTAAAGATCCCTTCACTTTTCACAAAAGTAGAAATACAACAGTCAATTTTTCGTTTTTAAAAGGTAATGGGACATAAATTGAACTCAATTCATGGAAACTGACTGTTACAGCCACAAACTCCATATTAACGGCCATGGTATTGGATTTGGACGTCCAACAAGAACATATACTGTAGGTGTGATCATCAGCTGTCTACATACTTTTGGCCATATAGTGCATTTCTGTTGAGTTCTGACATTTTTCTGATGACGAAATCATCATTTCTGCGTACAGGGCAGCTGCTTTTGTGCTGAAATGGGTGTCTTATAATAGGAAAAAACAAAAGGACTTATTTGGGGGTCGTACCTTGTCATTATAGTCAGCGCTGGCTCCCCACAACACGGCACCGGATGCGCCCACAGCTGCACTCTCCCCTAAGGTGCTGACCAGATCTCCCTGCAGACCAGCACAACAGTAGCACATGTGAAAGAACAAAGAGTATGACTTCACTGAAGTGAATCAAATCACTGAAAGTATATCACAATATATTGTATTGTAATGTTCAGGGATGCATTGATACCTACACTGATACACTGATACCTACACACTACCTACACCTACTGTGTTCATTTACTCATTAAAATTCACAGATTTAAACATTAGATACCATCTGTTACTGTGTGATGTAAGCTGAGTAAAAAAATGGGCCCAGCCAAAATTCCGTGTTTTTTCCTGATGGTTCTGGCTGGATTTAAAACTGGAGTTCAGATTTAAACCTCTATAGAGAATATTTGGTCTCACATTAAACACAAACTAGCTTGGCAATGTTTGAAACCGTCAATGCTGAGTGGATCAATGCTCTTAAACATATACAATCACCACTGCTTCCCCATTATAGATGGAGAAGAAAAGGCTAGCAAAACAGAGGAGAAAAAGTCCTTATATGCTGATTTGGCCTTGTTTGACTGAATATAATTGTATAAATGAGTATAAATGATAATACAGTGATTTTTAACCCTTTAAATTGCCAGAACGCACCGACAGGCTCAAAGTTTTATTACACACTTTTATAACCTGAGAATAGCTCAGCCAGTTTGCACTGAAGTCCCTGTAGTTACTGAGTAATAAGCCTTAGTATGTAATAAGCGATGTTAATTATGTAATTATTACTGAATATTGCACTCCTTTACATTAACAACTACTTCATTCTAAGTGGGTCGTTTGTAACGGTACTAAGTACTAAAATATGCACTTGTACTTGGTACTGAGACATTCTTAGTAATGTCCCATATTGAGTATGTGCCATGTTTCTGGCTCTATCTGACCCCAGCAAAGGTGTGTATGCCTGTAAAACACTAGTTAACAACCTAGTCATTGGGAACCAGCCAGGTGATCCGCATTTCGCTGTATCACAGCTCTCAGTAGCAGGTAATCAGTTCTTGATTGCTGGGCTGTACTGTTTACTGTATTTACGCCAGTGATTCCCTGTGTTTGCTGAAAGGTGAATCATCTCATTTGGTGTTTAACATAAAGTGGACATGTTAGAAGTTTGCCAAACCACTTACTGAGCAAACTCACCTCAAAGGAAAACTAATGGGGTTTCATTGTTTGATTGTTTGGCCTTATTATTTTTGGGCATATTACTTTATATATACACTCAATAAGCACATTATAAGGCACACCTTGTATCTACACTCACTGATCATTTTATCAGCTCCAGTGATCGAATAGTCTCAATCTGGAGTTCTACAGTTTCAGACTGTAGTTCATCTGTTTCTGGGTGGTGGGTCATTCTCAGCATTGCAGTAACACCGATGTGGTGGTGGTGTGTTAGTATGTTGTGCTGGTCTGAGTGGATCAGACACAGCAGTGCTGCTGGAGTTTTTAAACACCTCAGTGTCGCTGCTGGACTGAGAACCAAATATATCCAGCCTGTGACCACTGATGAAGGTCTAGAGGATGACCAACACAAACTGTGCAGCAGCAGATGAGCTGTCGTCTCTGACTTTACATCTACAAGGTGGACCCACAAGGTAGGAGTGTCTAATAGAGTGGACAGTGAGTGGACACAGTGTTTAAAAACTCCAGCAGCACTGCTGTGTCTGATCCACTCGCACCAGCACAGCACACACTAACACACCACCATCACGTCAGTGTTACTGCAGTGCTGAGAATGACCCACCACCCAAATAGTACCTGCTCTGTGAGGGTCCATGGGGGTCCTGACCACTGAAGAACAGGGTAACAGAGTATCAGAGAAACAGATGGACTACAGTCTGTAACTGTAGAGCTAAATAACACAGAGTTTCAGAGGTTGATGGTTACATTTTCTGCAAATGCGTTATGGGATGCATTGTGGGACAGTACGTCATCTATGTGTGGAGTCGATTATGGTACAACTGTGTTCCCTAATTAAAGGTACTGAGATCTACCCTTGAGGGAACCACCCAAGTGACAGTTTAGCACCTTTTT
Organism: Pygocentrus nattereri; assembly: GCF_015220715.1. Classification (NCBI taxonomy): domain Eukaryota; kingdom Metazoa; phylum Chordata; class Actinopteri; order Characiformes; family Serrasalmidae; genus Pygocentrus; species Pygocentrus nattereri. The sequence goes on from NC_051211.1 coordinate 56,190,841, forward strand.
CTCTCCTTTGGGAAAAATCAGTGTGGGAGTAATATTTCAATCAAAGGCCTTGGAATAGAGAAGGACATTGGACCATCTGGACTGAGTTAATATACTAACTTAGAAGAACAGTTTTTAAAACTTGCCTGGCTCAGCAACCGCTTGTTCTGGTCCGTGAAGACTGGCCGAGCATAGACGTACACCGGAGCTGTGTATGTCCGCTTGGGCAAGGCTGCCACTCGCAAGGCCTCTTGTACACGATTTCGGACCATCAGAGCAGCAGAACGGTGGTCTCCCAGTGACTTCTGCAGGTAGATAGAGGGGAACAGCGCCGTGCTCACCTCCCACAGCCACAAAAGCATCTCGTTCTGCTTCTGCACCTCCTTTGAACAGTGTCCCGTGTAGCCCGGCTGTTCCCAGCCGTAGTTGTAGCAGTTGGGGAAGAGGTAGAAGCCCCAGAGGTAGCGCGGTCGCAACCGGGTGCCCAGGGTCAAAGTCTCTAGCATGTAGCTTTTGGCAGCAGACTGAAAGCGGCGCTTGGCCAGAGCGACCGCCTGCCGTAAGGTCAGGGATGGGAACTTGTGGCGGGCATAGCTGATGGACAGGGCACGGTAGATCCTCTTGGAACCCCAGTTTCTCTCCCACAGAGGCCGCCATTCCTCCCAGTCGATGACAGCCAGGCCAGGGGAGCTCCCAGAGGGGATGTAGTGGATGATATCTGCCCTGGCTTTCTCCAGGCTGGCCTGCAGGTTGCCTTTCTGGGGGATGCCACCATTGAACTGTCTCCTGGATTCCACGTCCACGTAAGGGTACAAACCCAGGCGATCAGCGTAGAACAAGATGAGGAACTGATCCGGGACTTTGGCTGGGTTATTCACACTGTGGAATGAAGAAGTGTCCAGAGAGATGTTGTGTCTGTTGCAGACAAGGTCAGGGATGTTCCAGATCACCATGAAGGGCTGCCCATCAAAGAGGGGAGAGGCAGTGCTGGGCAAGGATTGGCTGGTGAGGATTGTGCTGAGAGTGAAAACGCCAGTAAGGGACAGTGACAGGATGGGCAGCACAAACACAGAGTCCTTGCTCATCAAGCCAGACAAGCCCATTCTTTCGCCTGTTGGAGGTAAATCGGTCAGTTTTCCATCTGAGAGGTGCACAAAACTGCTCTAAATGTGATTATATAACAAATATGTTGTTATTTCTTTTAACCGGTAAACAATGAGAGAGACTACATCTTTGCTGGGCAATGACAGGCTTGCATATAAGACCAATTCACTTTATTGAATTTTTATAGACTTCTAAAAACCATAACCCTTCGTAAGTGTCCACTTCAGTTTGTAACACGGTTCTCCTCTGGGAACAATAACATAACCTCAGGCCAATGAGAAATTTCACCTAAGCATTTTGACCCATCTGTGCAGAGAAACACCACATACACACTAGTGAAAACACACTAGGGGGCAGTGAGCATACTTGCCCAGGGCAGTGGGCAGCCTGGGCAATGCATGGTGCCTGGGGAGCAGTTGGGGGTTAGGTGTCTTTCTCAAAGGCACTTCAGTCACGTACCATCGCCTAAGGGGATCAAACCGGCAACCTTGCGGTCACAAGGCTGGTTCCCTAACCTTCAGCCCACAACTACCCCCCATAGGTTGAAAGGTAGTCGCTGATTGCAGGTGGTTGATGAGGTGTTGCTAGGTGGTAGCCTTGGTATCACAGGTGATTGCTAAAGTGTTGCTAGGTGGTTGCTATGGTATCCCAGGTGGGTGCTATGTGGTTGCCATGGTATCCCAAGTGGTTGCTAAGGTGTTGCTAGGTGGTTGTGATCATATCACAAATGGTTGTTAAGGTATTGCAATGCGGTTGTTGCTAGAGTGTTGGTTGCTGTGGTATTCCACATCGTTGCTAAGGTATTGCTAGGTGGTTGCTATGGTACCTGAGATGGTTGCTAGGATGTTGTAAGGTGGTTGCTATGGTATCCTAAGTGGTTGCTAAGGTGCCGTTAAAGCAGTTGCTATGGTATCCCAGGTGGTTGCTAAGGTGTTGGACACAATTTCAAGAGAATGTTGACTGCTTGACTGAGGTGTGGGGTAAAATTGGCTTCTGATGACTTGTCATCATCATGTTTGTACAAGCAGTGCTGCACAGTACAATGGAGCTCCACCACTCCTGTATCAGCTAAACCTTCCTGCAGGTCCTTTGTTGTCATTTGGGGCTTTTGCTTTGCCTTTCTTTCCAGCATAGGAGCAGTTCTATCAGTTCCAGATTTTGCCTTGACATCCACAGTTCCCCTTAACTGCCATTTCTTCATTACATTCCAGGCAGCTTGAAGCACTTTGATGTCTTTTAATAGTCTTTTCCTGCTTTGCAGACCTTCACTCAGAGGAGCTCATAATTGTTATCACATGCTTTGAAGAGTCTGGAACTTTCATCAACTGAACAATTCCTAATGACAGTTCTTGACCTGCCTAACCAGCCCTAACGAATCAATTAAGGCCTAACAAGATAATCAAGCTAATAGAAATGATCACTAGATGTCACGCATTGGACTCATCAATTGAACTCCAACTCCCAGAATACCCCGGAATACCCAGAATACTCATAGCGCAGAGTACTAAAGCCTGGGCTTGACAGTCAGTCAGTGCGAGGTCTTGTTTTCTCTGAAACTTGCTGAGCGGATTCTCCCTGTTATCTCTTGTTTAACCGTGATTTTAAACTTTTGGATTTGTGTTTTTGACGACGTCTGTTGCCTTTCCCTCTTTGGTACTTACGCTGGTTGTTTGGATTTGTTATTGGACATTTGGACTGAACTTGGACTACTGCTTTGTGTTTGTTGCCTTGGCTGCTAGTTAGACTAATAAACCGTCTAACCTCTCATCCGCTAGCGTCTGGGTTTCTGTCACATCGTAACACTAGAAGGACATACAAACTTGTGCAGAAGTCACAGTTCTGTTTTCTAGGTTGATCAAATATGAGGTTACTCATTAACGCATTAACATTCACATTATTTAAAAAATACAGCTGCTGGCAAAACAACAAAATAAAAAAACAAAATAGTCTAAATCAACTGTATCTACACTGCACAAAATTGAATCTTGCCAAGCGAAATTATCTTAATTCTAGTCGATATATGTAATATTTCTTATTCTGAGATGGTTGTGCACGATAAGATAATCTAACTCATTTATAGATATTTTTACCTGCTTTAAAAATTTTTATTAAATAAAATTATTTCACTCTGCTGGTAGATAATTTTGCTGGTTTAAGCTCATTTCTTCATCTGCCAGTATAGTGAGATAACTTTACTTAGTAAAATGACTGAAAACGAGCACAAATGTTCAGAAAGAGTTAAACAAGCCTAAAATAAGCTTTCAACAATCTCAACGGGAGAAATATTAGATGTCTCGACCTGATTTAAGATCACTTTCGTTGACAAGGTATCATTTTTTGCTGTGTTTATATTATTATTCCCAAGCCTGCAAAGCTATTTTCACTGACAACAAAGTGACAGAAACAGTGACAGTACCTGGACATCACTTCACACCACTGTCCAGCTCTGAAGCCCTGGAAAGGAAAATTCTCTGGAGAAGAGAACAAAGTGAGTGAAAGGAACCCGGTGAAAACAAGCCTGTTCCTCCGAGGTGGAAGAAAGTATAAGACAGAGAGAGAGAGGGAGGGAGAGAGAGAGGGAGGGAGGGAGGGAGAGCGAGCAAGACTGACTTAGAGATGAGTAGATACAGTGAGAGCTGTTGGCCTGCACACTCCAGCTATATATTTGTCTATGCCATGTCAGGGTCATCGTGTGCCAGGTTTGTTTTGGAGAAGAGCAGGAAGGCACACTAGGGTGTTATGCCATGGAGCATGCGCTGGTCTAACCTCAAGGCTAGGCTGTTTGTGGGGGGGTGAGAGGGACAATGCCAGTCATCTGCACATCCTTGCTATTCGAACATTAACACAGGAACAACATCTCTGCACGACGCAGGGCTGGAATGTACCAGAATACAAGTTCACAGAAATGAAGTATCTGCATTCAGTCCATGTTACATTTTGTAAAGGCAGCACTCAGAATGCACTGACTTTTACAACCCCATCTCCTAAAAAAGTTCGGACGCCGTGCAGAATGTGAATAAAAACAGGATGCAATGATGTGCAGATCTTGTAAGCCGTATTTTAAAGGAAAATATTACAACAAATCAAATGTTGAAAAAGAGAAATTTGATCGTTTTTTTTTTAATATTTGCCGATTTTGAATTTGATGCCAACACCATGTTCCAGTAAAGTCGGGACGGGTCTGTTCACCGCTGAGTCCACCTCCTCTTCTTTAACAGCTCTGTCAGTGTTTGGGAGCTGAGGAGACGCTGCTGCAGCTCTGACAGTGAAATGTTTTCTGTTCTGGTTTGATTCAGGATTTCAGCTGATCGTCAGTTTCAGGGGCTCATTTGTCGTATTTTTCATTTCATAATTTACCAAATGTTCTCAGTGGTGACCGGTCTGGACTGCAGGCAGGTCAGTTTAGCACCTGGACTCTTAATACGCAGCAGTGCTGCTGTAATACCTGCAGAATGTGGTTTAACATCGTCCTGCTGAAATAATCAAGGCCTTCCCTGAAAAAGACGTCGTCTGGACGGCAGCAGATGTTGATAAAACATGTTTATATCATTCAGCTTTAATGGAGTCTTCACAGATGAGCAGGTCACCCAGGCCATGAGCACTAATGTCCCCTAAACCATCATGAATACTGGCTTTAGAACTGAGCACTGATAACAAGCTGAGTGGCCTTCAGGCCAGAGGACACAGCTTCCATGATTTCCATAAAGAATTTCAAATGTTGATCCGTCGGACCGCCGGACGCTTTTCCACTTCCCCTCTGTCCATTTTAAATGAGCTCCGGCCCAGAGAAGGTGGCAGTGTTTCTGGATCCTGTTTATATTTGGGTTCTTCTTTGTGTTTTAGAGTTTAACAGCGTTTGTGGATGCAGTGATGAACTGTGTTCACAGTCAGTGGTTTTCAGAAGTGTTTCTGAGCCCATGCAGTGATTTCCACTACAGAATCATGTCTGTTTTTAATGCAGTGCTGCCTGAGGGCCCAAAGATCACGGCCAGCAGATCCTGGTGTTCAGCCTCGTCCCTCACAGACAGAGATTTCTCCAGATTCTCTGAGTCTTTAATGATGTTCTGCACCGTAGACGATGAAAAGCAGAAGCTCTTTGCTGTTTTATGTTGAGGAACCTTCTTCTTGAGTTGTTGCTCTATTTGATGGTGCCGTCTTTCTCAGAGTGGTGACCCCTCCTCCTCTTTACTTCTGAAAGACTCCGCCTCTCTGAGCTGCTCTTTATACCCAGTCATGTTACTGACCTGCTGCCAATCAACAACCAGGTGTTTTATTAGCATCACACAACTTCACCAGCCTTTTGTTCCCCCGTCCCAACTGTTTAGAAACGTGTTGTTGACATCAAATTGACAGTATTTTTCAAAAATCAAAAAATTTTCTCAGTTTCAACATTTGATTTGTTGTCTTTGTACTATTTTCAGTGAAATATAGGGTTTAAATGATTTGCACATAATTGCATTTTGTTTTTATTTACATTTTTCACAACTTTTTTAGAAATGGGGTTGTAACTGTATCTAGTTAAAGGGGCAGATAATTTTACAGAAATAATGAATATAATTTTGTTTATTTCAAAAAAAGAATATTTAAAACAAGTAAAATGATCTGCCAATGGAATAAGACACTTTCATAAGCTAAAACTACTCAAAAGAAGTAAAAATGTCTACAATTAAGTTAAATAATCTTTATATTATATAAATTTGCTTGCAATTAGCCAAATATTTGAATTTGAGTTTCTCAACCAAATGCATCACATTAGCTTCCAGAATCTGCTGATATGAAGAAAAGATCAAACAGAACTTTATCCATCCCTGAGGTTTTTTTTAGTTGCTCAGAAAAATTTCAGCATAAGAATAAAAAATAATAAAGTAATACATAGAACACCAGTGCCTAGCAGAACAATATAAAAGGAAAATTATTAATAGTAAAAATAAGTAAGCAAAAATAGAAAAAAGGCAAAAAAAGTAAAAAAGCAATGTTACACATATTGAAAGTCATATTAGCAACGATACTGAAAAGGAATAAAAAGATAAAAAGTCATTATTGCACCTCATTTTGAGAAATAATTTTGTATATTATATTAAGAACTAATATTCCAACGATGTCGAAAAAAGCAATATTGTTGATATTATTGATATTAAAATGATTATTCTCAGTGTCGGATGTTTCAGCTGTTCTTCCTGTAGAAGGTGGAGGAGGAAGTTTAGTTCAGTGGAATCCATTCATTCATCCACCCATGCAACGTTTCCTGAGTCTTTGGCTGCCACACGTCCTCAAGGCATGATAGATCCACACTTGGCACGGTGTTCCTTTCATCAGATGCTGCTTCTTTGGGGATTGTGGTCAAATGCAGTTTCAATGTATCAGGCCTCCTCAGCAGTTTCCAAAATGCCTCTGGCTGACGTAGATGTTGTTTTGGATGCTTCTGATGTTGACTTTTGTGATGAGGTCTCCGGTGGGGTTTCCTTATTATGACTCATCCTCGCTATTGAAACATGAACAGACGGGCCGGCATTTCTGCGAGACCCAACAGGCCTCAGACTGGCACTAGAGATATTTCTCCACCTCTGCATGACTGAATCTGGAGCGCTCCTCACCCACACTGCTGACTCTGACACACAGGTGTGAGCAGCCGTACTGTAGCTGGCTGAGACTGAAAACATGGTGCTGTAACAGCTCTGACTCGGAGGAATTCCTGAGCAGAAGACAAAACAAAACAAGGAAACAGCCACGCTGTTAAATAACCTACATATATACACACCAGTCAGGCATAACGTTCTGACCACCTCCTTGTTTCTACGCTCACTGTCCACTTTATCAGCTCCACTGACCGTATAGCTGCACTCTGTAGTTCTACAGTTACAGACTGTAGTCCATCTGTTTCTCTGATACTCTGTTACCCTGTTCTTCAGTGGTCAGGACCCCCATGGACCCTCACAGAGCAGGTACTGTTTGGGTGGTGGGTCATTCTCAGCACTGCAGTGACACTGACGTGGTGGTGGTGTGTTAGTGTGTGTTGTGCTGGTGCGAGTGGATCAGACACAGCAGTGCTGCTGGAGGTTTTGAACACTGTGTCCACTCACTGTCCACTCTATTAGACACTCCTACCTTGTCGGTCCACCTTATAGATGTAAAGTCAGAGACGACAGCTCATCTTCTGCTGCACAGTTTGTGTTGGTCATCCTCTAGTCCTTCATCAGTGGTCACAGGACGCTGCCCACAGGGCGCTGCCCACAGGACGCTGTTGGCTGGATATTTTTGGTTCTCAGTCCAGCAGCGACACTGAGGTGTTTAAAAACTCCAGCAGCGCTGCTGTGCATGAAGACCAGGAACGTTTACCTCTTACTAGGGTCTCAGCCCAGGTGTTCCCCATCCCAGTCATGCAGAACCCACAGTATTCACATTTTTCATGCTTTCTCTCATTTAGCTCACCTGACTTGTCTCCTTTCTAACTAACAGGCTCCTCGGGTGCAAAGTGTGGGGCCCGCAGGACCGACATCAGAAATCCTAACCCAAGCAAAGAATGAAGCACGTAATTCCACTCTGTACAGCCTGGGGGCGCCATTGTCTTTTCTTGAATGTTAAGGCACATTACTGCAATGTCCAACCAAAGTGGTCAGACACAGAACAGCACATTTTCACCCCATTCACACACACACACTATATTTCCAAAAGTTTTCCCTCACCCATCCAAATCATTGAATCCAGGTGTTCCAGTCACTTCCATGGCCACAGGTGTATAAAGCCGAGCCCCTCGGCCTGCAGACTGCTTCTACAGACATTAGTGAAAGAATGGGTCGCTCTCAGGAGCTCAGTGAATTCCAGCGTGGTACCGTGATCGGACGCCACCTGTGCAGCAAGTCCAGTCATGAAATTTCCTCACTACTAAATATTCCACAGTCAACTGTCAGTGGGATTATAACAAAGTGGAAGCGACTGGGAACGACAGCAGCTCAGCCACGAAGTGGTCGGCCACGTAAAATGACAGAGCGGTCAGCGGATGCTGAGGGGCATAGTGCGCAGAGGTCACCGACTTTCTGCAGAGTCAATCACTACAGACCTCTAAACTTCATGTGGCCTTCAGATCAGCTCAAGAACAGCATAGAGAGCTTCATGGAATGGGTTTCCATGGCTGAGCAGCTGCATCCAAGCCTTAGTCCACCTGATTCTGTGCATACTTTGTTATCCTGTTCTTCAGTGGTCAGGACCCCCATGGACCCTCACAGAGCAGATACTATTTGGGTGGTGGGTCATTCTCAGCACTGCAGTAACACTGACGTGGTGGTGGTGTGTTAGAGTGTGTTGTGCTGGTCTGAGTGGATCTGCTGGAGTTTTTAAACACCTGTGGTCAGTATAGTGCTCAGTGAGTGTGTGTCCATATGAAACCAATATAAGTTGGCTAAGGGAAATCCAGAGCTGCTACATGCACACAGTTAACTTCTGTAGGTCAGCAGTGCTGACACCTGAGCTGTGGAGAGTGAAGAAAGTCCAGATAAGCAGTTCTAATCCCGGTTCTGAGGATGTGGGATTGCTGGTTTTACTATATAAGGTGTATATGTGGTGTAAGTTGTTTACATTGAACCACGTGGAGCTGATTCAGTAGCTGGGAGGCGGCTGTGAGTGAGGAGCTCTGGCTGTGGGCTGTGACGTCCAACAGTGGAGGTCGTTTAATCTCCTGGAATTACTGCCTTCTTATCTTCTGTCCTTCTTACAGTCTGTCTGTGCTGCACTTACTCATTACCCATCAGCCCTGTGTGTAGGTGCCCTAAATGCGTGTTGCCCAGTTTAACCCCCCAATGAATTTACACACACACACACACACACACACACACACATACCTTCAAAGCCGTTTCTCCTTCTGGGGTGCTGGAGCCTATCCCAGCTGTCACTTGGGGAAAGGCAGGATACACCCTGGACAGGTCGCCAGTCCATCACAGGGCAGACAGACACATTCACTCACACCTAGGGGCAAATTTAGCATGTCCACACCACCTGACTGCATGTGTTTGGACTGTGGGGGGAAACCAGAGAACCCAGAGGAACCCCACGCAGACACAGGGAGACTCCACACAGAGAGGACCCCGGTCAGCCGGCCGGGGAATCGAACCCAGGCCCTCCTCGCTGTGAGGACAGTGCCACCATGCCACCCACAATGAATTTAAAAGAAAGAAAATCATTAAATTAAATTTAATTAATTAAAAATCAAACTAGAAATGAAATCTGGACACTTAAATAATCCAAATAAAAAGTAATAGTTAGATTAGGATTTAAAAAGTGCTGTTCCAGAGAAAAAGATCTAGAAACGCTAACAGGGCTCAAGCTGAGCTGAAAGCTGCTGTAACAGGGTCGTTTCCAGGCTGGTTTAAAGTATCTAAACGCTGCTTCTCCATGTTTAGTCTCCACCTTGATCACCTCCTAATGAGGGTTCTGCTCAGCTCATGTTGCGGCAGCCGGGCAGATAAATACGCTGCTCCTGACCATTGAGATGCTTATAGAGCAGCAACAGCTCCTTGAAGGCTATTCTGGAAAGACTGGGAGCCAGTGTAGGATTTAAGAATGGGGGGTCCTTCTTTTACTCCTGGTGAGACTCTGGCAGCTTCATTCTGAGGCAGCTGAAGCTGTTTGACTGCCTTTTTTGGAGTCCAGTTAGGCGACCATTACAGTGATCAACCCTGGTAGAAATAAAGGTGTGGATGAGTTTCTCCAGGTCTGCTTAGGTCAGATAATCTCTGATCTTGTTGATGTTTTTAAGGTGGTAAAAAGCCGATTTAGTCACTGCTTTGACACGACATGATGATAAAACATCAAGGTCCAAAGATCAAGGTCCATTAGTACTTCAAGGTACTAGTTCTTTAGCTTTTAGGGCTCTTGAATCCAGATAGGCGGCTAGTCTTTCCCTCTCATTGCTATTCCCAAATAAAATAATCTCTATTTTATTTTTATCGAACTGCAGAACATTTTGTCCCATCCAGTTAGTAATGAGCTCAAGGCACTTCAAGGGGAGCATGGTTGTTTGGGGAGAGGGCCGAGTATCATCTACATAGCTGTGGTAAGATCCCATAGTCTTGTAGGATTTGGCCAAGAGGCAGCATGTATACACTGAATAAGAGTGGTCCAAGAATTGAACCCTGGGGGACACCACAGGTCACTGGCACTCTCTCAGAAACATTCACTTAAATTTCCACAAAGTAGTGCCTTCCTTCCTTGCAAGAATGAACTGAATGATTCAGTTGTTCCCAGTGGTGGTGATGGGAACCAGACGTCCCTCTAAAAGCTCCTCACAGAAAGTTCCCACATGAAATGGTTCTGAATTCACTGCCTGATGACTGAGACGCTGTTTTATACGGAGCCCTGGAGGAGACGGGGATAAAAACAAATTAATTTGAGGGAACGTTTTGGAATTTGTACCATTTATCGTGGTCACAATTTCTTAATTTGTTCCCACAATTAACCGTTTTTTCCTTGTTTCCTTTTAATCAGGTGCATGTTTTCTTTTTAATTGTGGAAACTTTTTTTTCTGTGCAAATGAAACAAGCATATGTCAAGCTTGCAACAGGGGAAGAACCATTCTGGTGCTGTACAGAATCATTTTCAAAAATGTTCTATGTAGAACCATCTACAACACATTCCCCATCAGTCAGAAGAACCATTTCAACAAGCAGAGAACCATTTCAGTGAGTAAAGGTTCCGTACAGCCATGTACTCAGAGTTCATTCCTTAGGCCAGCGTTATTTTTAAGTGTGTACAGTTCATGTTCTCTAACTAACTGAAGACGTAGCCTTGAAGCTGGTTGATGATTTTCTGAAGTGATCAAACCCATTCAGTGGTGCTGAGGTCTGGACTCTGGGGCGGTCAGTCCATCGTCCAGCTTCTTTGTTTGATGTGTCCATCTCCTTTTCTCAGTGAGGTTCTTCTTGATCCGCTACACGTCCTTTCAGACCCACAGCGCTGAGTGGTCTTCTCACAGTGGAAGGATGGACAGAAACACCTGTGGATGTTTTCAGATCTGACGCAGCTTGATCTTCTCCTCTCTCTCAGAGATCAAAGCTTTCAGTGCTGCTTATCTGATGGGGGCGGTTCTGGGGTCTAGCAGCTCTTCCAGGTGGATGTTAGGAGGAACATTTTCCCTGTAGGTTTTAAAGAGTCTTTGAACTCGTTGACTTTCCTCTTCATTGTGTAAGTGGATTATCTCAGATCTGATCTCCTGAAAAATGAGGAACTTGTGCTTCATGGCTGTTTTGACTGGAAGGGAAAGGAATTAAAGGTGGTCTTTTGATCAGTGCCGTATGCCATGCTGGTCCACCTTAAATGCACGACGTCAGTCCTGTTTGTCAGTGATGAGTAACTGAAGTAAATCCAGGTCTGAGTTCAGTCTGACCCACATTACTGCCACAGGTCTGTCTCTGCCGGTTCTGGCTGATGTCTGTTTACAGGCTTTGGCCACTCAAACCACCAAATCTGGCATCAGCCAAATCCGCCTTAAACCATCGCCACGTTTACTGTACACAGCAGGCGGCGTACTTCATTCATTCGTTCATTCATTCATTCATTGATTATTGATTCATTCATTCATGTATTATTCATTAATTCATTTATTATTCATTAATTCCTTCCTTCCTTCCTTCCTTCTTTCCTTCCATCCTTCCTTCCTTCACTCATTCATTCATTCATTTATTCATTTATTATTCATTCATTCATTCATTCATTTATTCATTCATTTATTCATTCATTCTTTTATTATTTATTCATTCTTTCATTTATTATTTATTCATTCATTCATTATTTATTTATTAATTCATTCGTTCATTTATTATTTATTTATTATTTATTCATTTATGATTGAGAGATTATAGTTTATAGAGCACAAACATTTAATTCTCTTTTTCTTAGTTCTTTCTTTCATTCTTTCTTTCTTTTTATGTTTCTTTATTTTATTTTATTTTTTTCTTTCTTTCTATCTTTCTTTTGACTTTCCTTTATTTTCCTTTCTTTCTTTCTTCATTACTTTTTCATTCATTCATTCTTTCTTTCTTTCGTTCGTTCTTTCTTTCGTTCTTTCTTTCGTTCTTTCTCGTTGGTTCTGTCCCTGCGTTGTTCTTTGCCGTGTGTGAGATGAAGAGCTGTGTTATCAGAGACTGGCTGTGTTTATTAGTGTATAATCAGCTGTAAGTATTAATCATCGTGTTGTCGTTTTCTCAGAATCAGCCCTTCATCTCTACTCAGGCAGCAGCTCCTCTTCATCAGAGGCTGTGAATGTACACATTTCAGATTCACACATTCAGACAAACCAGAATTCAGAATTCTTTATAGGCGTGAAGGCTTCAGGACAAGGGCGCGGTGCTGGTCAGGAATGTCCTTCACCGTCAGGCAGAGACGTTCACATTTCTCACCCTGACGCCACGTCACTCAAACCCTCTCAGCCTAATAACCACAGCGGCCTCAGTGCTCTGACCCACTGACTCCGAGGAGGACAAATAGATTTCTCAGAGGAACTTACCGAGTCAGAGCCGTTCACAGTGGTGGTGATAGGAACCAGACGTCCCCTCTAAAAGCTCCTCACAGAACATCGTTACACTGCAAAACACCTGAGCCTTTAACACCACCTTCAATGTAGATACATCTAATATTTCTCGTTACGAAACTGTTTCACTTATTTTTAGATATTTTTACTTATCTGTCATTTTATCTTATTCCACTGACACCATTTCACTTGTTTTAGGCACCATGTCTTGAAATAAGCCAAATTAATTTAAGTATTTCTCAAAACAAGAAACTATTTGTTACTGGCATGAGACACTTTTACATTAAAACAAGTAAAAGTCTAGAAACCGGAGGAAACCGCCTCCGAATCTTTGGGCCTCGCTCACCTACCGTTCTTAAGACCACGGCTGCGTTCACACAGCAGGTAAAACCGGCCCGAGTCTGATTTTCTCGCCAAATCCGATTCTGGCTGTTCAGATTATCTTTTAAATGTGGTCTGTATGCGACAGTCTCAACAGATCAGGTTCTATATAGCACCAAAAAGGGTTCTGCTTTCGTGACAAGCTTGACACTGCAATAGCAGAACCCTTTAGGTGCCGTAAAAGCCACGACCTTAAAAAGGACGGTCGTTCATGGGTTCTTTAGTAAAGAAAAACCATGAGCACTCAAAGAACCCTTTGCATGAATAAAGGGTTCTATGCATCGTGAAATTGTTCTTCAGATTGCATCTCACAGATTGCACTAGAAAGGGTTCTGTTATTGTGACAACGTCAAGCCTGTAATAATAGCAGAACCCTTTTGGGTGCTATACAGAACCCTTTTCCAAAAGGTTCTATATATAATGATCTACAGCACATGCAAAGAACCCTTCACGCATGAAATTGTTCTAAATAGAACTCATGGTTCTTAGCAGAAATTAACACTTAAAGAACCCTTTGCATGATTAAAGAGTTCTTTGCATCGTAAAAAAATGATTGAGAATGTGGTGTAGGTTCTCAAAAGGGTTCTTCTATAGTCACAAGCTGGACCTCATAACAATAGAAGAACCTTTTTGGGTGCTGAACAGAACCCCCTTCATAAAGGTTCTGTACAGAACCGTCTACACCACATTTTATAGTAATCTGAAGAGCTTTCATGATGCAAAGAACCGTTTAATCATGCACAGGGTTCTTTACGTGTCCACGGTTCTATTAGGAACCATTTTCTTTAGTAAGGAACCCTTGATGAAGCATCTTTTTTATCTTTTTGTATCAGCAGCTGTGAACAGCGTGGATTTATTCAGTATTTGGGCCCAGATCCAGTTAAACGGACTCGTTCTGCTGTGTTTATAGTGAAACGTGTGGCTGGTCGGTGTCCAGAAGCACTGATGACGTGACGATACGATCATGAAAGCACATCATATTGTGGCGATTCATCATAACAATGATAGATATTGTCATATTGCCCAGCCCTACTGAACCACTGCACACCAATCCACTCCGAATGACTCTGTTTACTCCCTCGCCTCGGAATTATGGAGGAATTTAGAAAAACTGGTGGAATTCCCCTTTAAGTTGACGAGACAGCATAACCCAGATTCAGTGAGCTGAGCTACGGGAAGGAAATGAAGACAGCTTCTCGTCCTTTGGCATGGATCTCTCTCCCACTCCCTCTCCCTCTCCCTCTTTATGGCCTCACTTATCAGGCCGGTTCTTCAGGTTCTCTCTCTTTACCTCACGGCTCAGTCATGCATGGGCGTGGCTTGCACCAGCCCGAAAAACAAGAGCAGTTCTTGTGTGTCAAGTGTCAGTGACTTACAGTTCCGCCAGACTTTAAACCCTCGCGTACATTTCTAACACTTCCCAATCGCGTACGAGCATTTTAGGAATCCTATGACATCAAAAACTAATATGACTGTTCGTAATTCCACACGGATTATTTCTGGAGCAGCAGCATGAGCTTAAAAAACCACGTCTTAGCCAGTGAAAACATCTTAAACGTGGTTAATATTTCTAATATTTCTCTTTATAAGACTGCGGTGAGAATATTGTATCATTATTTAGACATTTTCACCCATTTTAAGCATCAAGAAGTGATCTGCCATCGGAATAAGACACATTTATAAGATACATTTGCTTAAAACAGGTAAAAATGTCTGGAACTAAGTGGAATAATCTTTAATATTCTCATAATATAGCAACACAGTCTGTAACACACACTGTAACACATTCAACCTGCTGTAACCTATTTGTTTAAATAATACGTCCATTAAATGTTCTAGAATTAATTCATTTATTTATCGTTCATTTATTCATTTAGGTGTTTTTTTGTTTACTATTTTCTTGTTTGTGTTCATTCTTTAAAAAAGATGGTTCTGTCCAACAGGACAACAGTCCCACTTCACTGCTGTCGGAAGAAAATCTCCATAGCGGTGACTTTACAGGAGAAGGAAAAAACCTGGTTTACTTTTAATGCAAGTCAATGGAACCAGACGTCTTTCCGAGTCATTCTGGGCCGTTTCTCTTGGTCCATTCATCAAGAAATTTACACACAATGTAAAAAATAACAGGCACTTTCAATTCATGCAAAAAAATGAAAAACGACAGAAATGAAGATACTAGGTTTTGGTCCATCACATGGTGAAATGGTTCTTCAGACTGATGGAGAATGTGTTGTACATGGTTCTGTAGAGCAACGGAAAGGGTTCTTCTATTGCTTGACATCATAACAAAAGTAGAACTCTTTTAGTTGCTATATAGAAGAACATGAGTTATTTGAGTGTACATATAGAACAATTTTCTTTACTAAGGAACCTTTGAAGAACCGTCTTTTTTAAGAGTCTATGTTTCCTTCGCATGGTTCTACTTGAGACTAATTCAATTGATCTCGGCAAGTCAAGTGTTCTTTATCATCATTCCTCAATTCAGTATAACTTGTATATTAGAACAATATGTGGCACTGACGTGGTGGTGGTGGTGTGTTAGTGTGTGTTGTGCTGGTGCGAGTGGATCAGACACAGCAGTGCTGCTGGAGATCTTAAACACTGTGTCCACTCACTGTCCACTCTATTAGACTAGTAGTCTATTAGTCCTTCATCAGTGGTCACAGGACGCTGCCCACAGGACGCTGTTGGCTGGATATTTCTGGTTGGTGGACTATTCTAAGTCCAGCAGCGACACTGAGGTGTTTAAATACTCCAGCAGCACTGCTGTGTCTGATCCACTCAGCCCAGCACAACACACTAACACACCACCACCACATCAGTGTTACTGCAGTGCTGAGAATGATCCACCACCTAAATAGTACCTGCTCTGTGAGGGTCCATGAGGGTCCTGACCACTGAAGAACAAGGTAAAAGGGGGCTAACAAAGTATGCAGAGGAACATAATGTAATGCCTGATCGGTGTAACAGCACTTACAGTCGTCTAGGGCAGCTCTAGCAAGGCAGAAATTTCACAAACTGACTTGTGGCAGAGGTGTATATACATGCATACGTATAGAACCATAACACTTACAGAATGCTTTGCATTATTAAAAGGTTCTTCAGATTGACGAAGAATGTGCTGTAGATGGTTCCTTTTTGATAGAACCTTTTTGAAAAGAAAGATCTTCTATTGTAACAAGCTTGATATAGTAACAATAGAAGAACCCTTTTTGGTGCTTCATAGAACCATCTACAACACATTCTCCATCAATCTGAAGACACTTTCCTGATGCGAAGAACCCTTTCATCATGCAAACTGTTCTGTGAGTGTCTGTGAATCTATATAGAACCATTTTCTTCACTTAAAAGATTTAAAACCATATTTTTAAGAGTGAACAGAAACTGGTGGTTCTGGACAGGATAATAAAGTGTCTATATCTGTGTTGTAGTCATGGCGACACCTGGTTCCCATCACCACCACTGTAAAGACGTCTGGACCACTTCACACCGAACCCTCTGGATCTCTCTGCTTACACCTCACACACTGAGCCGTGGGGGGATTTTGAAAAGACGGTGGAACGTCCCTTTTAGGCAGGCCTGCCAGACTGATTTCGAGTTCAGTCAAGTCCATGTGTCACGCATTCCACCCTCACTAGCCCCGCCCACCCCGCTCAGGCTTGATTGACATAGTGTTGTTCCTAAACTATGACACTAATTCATGCACAATAAATGAGATTATGAAAGCATTGACCTTATTTGGCCTTATTGACCTTATTGAGTCATGGCAACAGTTGCTAATTTTAGGCTGGATTTTTTTTAATGATTCATAAAACAGAACAAAAATGCAACGAAATGATTAAAACACTGCATTGAGTAACATAGACGATGCATGACTTTATATACCTGCCAAATTTATTATTATTATTATTATTGTTATAATTATAATAATAATAATAATAATATTTTTGTGTTATTTCTTTTTATTTGTCTAGCTTTTACTTTACTTTGTTATTCATTATTTCATGTTTCATATGAAGATTAAATTAATTCTTTAAAAAGTTTGATTGACATCTTTCGTCATCGCGTGTTGACTCAGCTGGCCCCGCCCGTTCTCGCCGAGGCCCCGCCCACTCGCTGCATTCCTCTTCCAGAACGCAGCCTGACAGGAACCGAGCGGCTCCGAAGTGCGAACTTCTTGACCGACCTTTCGGCCTCTCAACAACCGGGACGACATCGACGGTTCTCCGGACTGCGAGGCTTGAAGATCGCCGTGTCATTCCGCCATGGTGGAGCGAGGCGCGGATGGAGTGGAGTTTCCCTGAGTTTGGAGTCCTGGGCCCGGCGCTTCCCTCTCCCTCACTCCCTAACAGCCTGGAACAAGTTCTCGCCCAGCACTTCTCGCCTGCCTCTTCGCCTCTGGCCGTGTCACACCTCAGAACAGCGACCGCGGTGATCGCAGACCAATGACCGCTTGCTTTAAGGTCCAGCTCCCCCGCCGCCGTGATTTCGGACCGTCCTGTAGCCGGTAGAGTCCACAGACATGAGCGGGCAGCCGCCGCAGCAGAGGCGGCCCACCAACGTCGGCTCCATCCTGCTCACCAGTCAAGAAAATGACATGCTCTACAACCACCTGGGCAAAAAATGCACTGTAAGTCCAGCCGCCTCCGCTAGTTTACCCTGAGCCCGCTTGTCAGCTTCTTGTTTCAATTTTTCCGTTCCACCTTAAATGGTGCAGCAGTTACATTCAGAGCCTCAGCTTCTCGCTCGAGTTCGGGTTCCACCTTAAATGCTGCACCGGTGACGTCCTGGCGCCTCGGCTTTCTCGTTCGAACTTCGCGTTCCACCTTAAACGGTGCAGCGGGTACGTTCCGTTCCACCTTAAGTTTGTGTAGCTCTTGCAGTCTAGCGCCTCAGCTGCTTGTTCGAACTTCGCGCTCCACCTTAAATGGTGCTGCGGTTTCACCCCGGCGTCTCGGCTTCTCGTTCGAATTTCGCGTTCCACCTTAAATATTGCATGTGACGGTTCTGGCGCCTTAGCTTCATGCTCAGTCATTTTCCCGTTCCACCTTAAGTTGTATACCACTTACATTCAGGCGCCTCAGCTTGTTGTTCGAAGCTCGCGTTCCACCTTAAGTGGTGCAGCAGTTACTTTCCGTCCCACCTTAAGTGCTGTAGCGCATAGATTCAGGCGCCTCAGCGTCTCGATCGAATTTCACGTTCCACCTTAAATGGTGCAGTAGTTACGCTCTAGTGCCAGGGGACCCAGAATGTATCAGATACACCGTTTAAGGTGGAACGGGGGAAATTCGAAAGTGACGCAGAGGCGCCAAAATCTAAGCGCTACACCACTTAAGGTGGGACGGGGGAATTCGAAAGAGACGCTGAGGCGCTGTTTTGCTTTGCTGCTCAGAAAGTAGCGTTAGCAAACTCAGCTAAGCTAACTTGGCTATTAGCGATCCCAGCTGGTCTAATGTGCCGTTTGTCCTCAAAGGGAACACCACCACAGCGTATCTCGTGTTTTAGGGCTGAATATCCCGGGATAAAGTTGAGGTTTATTGGGAGATTGTGATATTGTCGACAGAGACAGTAGCTAACTCGTTGGCTAACATTACCATAGCTTCATTAGCTACCACCCTCGCTACTCTTTTAAAGGGGAACTCCACCGAATTTCCAGATGTTCTGCGTGATTAAACGACTGGAACGTAAACAGAGTCATTCTGAGCGGTTCGGTGTGAAACGCTCCGTTATAGAGAATCTTACCGAGTCAGAACCGTTCACAGTTATGGTGATAGGAACCAGACGTCCACCTCTAAGACCTCCCTTATAACGTTGGTGCATGAGACGAGGCATCATGTATGAGATGTTTTAATCCGTTTGTTTTAATCTATTCGTGGTGGAAGGATACAAAAAGTTTATTCTAAGGTGAAATAGTCCCCAAAGAAAATCACTTATTTCAGATTTTCCACTATTTTACCTGAAGACAGCTCAGAAAACTCGTGTGGGTTCGCTGATGGTTTTGGACAGTACAATAAAGTGTCTATATCTGTGTTGTAGTCATGGCAACCCCTGGTTCCCATCACCACCACCGTAAAGACACCTGAACCCTTTCACGCCAAACCCGCTCTGTATGGCTCTGTTTACATCTGAACCTCTGAATTATACAGAAAATTTGAAAAATCAGGTGGAGTTCCCCTTTAGATGAGCTCACGCTGCCTCGGCAGTGTGGCATTAAAGCGGAATCCCACTTATCGCCCGGAATATCCGTATTGATAAATCGTTAAGGTGTAAACAAAGTCCGAGTCAGTCAGAGTGGTTTTGACGTGAGATGTGAGGTTCTAGATAAACACGTAGAGAGCCTCACAGCGGCCTGTGATGGGAACCAGACGTCTGAAGTGCTTCATGCATTGACACGGCTTTTAGAGGCGTCCCGTGACATGAGTTTCGAGGAACTTTGGCCACTTAAACATGTTTTTAAACTCCATACAAGGTGGAGGGGAAACACATAGTCCCCACAGAGAACGTGCTGTTTCAGATTTATCACTATTTTACCTCTTCACAATCTCGTGTGGGTTCTCTGGAGGTTCTGGATGGTAAATAAAGTGTCTATATCTGTGTTGTAGTCATGGCGACGCCGGGTTCCCATCACCACCACTGTAAAGACGTCTGGACCGTTTCACCCCGAACCCTCTGACTGAGCTTGTGTCCGTCTCGGTATAGTTAACCTGGCGTATGTGGGCAGTGCAGACACGGTGTAGACGTCCGGTAGTGGCAGCGAAGCTCTGACCGGCTCAGTGTTGGTCACTGGAGCAGACGTTGCTTCATGTGTTGCTGCCTGAATTTTTTTCTGCACAGTAAGCCAGTCAGACCAGTCGCACAGGCTCACGTCGGAAGGGCCTCGCCGCGCTCTGCTCAGCTGCCGGCGGCTGCTTTATGGGGGGCTGTTAATGGTGGTAGTGTTGGCGCGAGCACGTTTACAGTAAGTACTTGGCGGGGCAGATAAACCGGCAGCAGCTGGACTCTGTTAAAGGGGAATTCCATTGATTTCTATTGCACTAGAGCTGCTCGATCATGGTGAACACAGCATTCTTATGATCCCATAGTCTGTCGTTCTGCTCAACACTGAGGTCGGAATATTTAACACACTCACTCACGGACTTGGGAAGCATTGTGCCTTTATTATGTACAGATTGGGAGAAAAACTTGAACAGGGAGTGCAGTTCAACTGAAAACCAAAAAATTATATAAAATATGAAAAAAGTAAATAATATTTCACAATTTTAAAATATTAAATAAAAAGAATTACAAACAAAATCAGATCCATCATTAACGACCATCAAATAAACACATGCCGCTCAGCTCCGCCCTCTAAAGGCGTCATTAACAACCATCAAATAAACAGACGCCGCTCAGCTCCGCCCTCTAAAGACGTCATTAACAACCATCAAATAAACAGACGCCGCTCAGCTCCGCCCTCTAAAGACGTCATTAACAACCATCAAATAAACAGACGCCGCTCAGCTCCGCCCTCTAAAGACGTCATTAACAACCATCAAATAAACAAACGCCGCTCAGCTCCGCCCTCTAAAGACGTCATTAACGACCATCAAATAAACAAACACCGTTCAGCTCCGCCCTCTAAAGACGTCATTAACGACCATCAAATAAACAGACGCCGTTCAGCTCCGCCCTCTAAAGACGTCATTAACAACCATCAAATAAACAGACGCCGCTCAGCTCCGCCCTCTAAAGACGTCATTAACGACCATCAAATAAACAGACGCCGCTCAGCTCCGCCCTCTAAAGACGTCATTAACAACCATCAAATAAACAGACGCCGCTCAGCTCCGCCCTCTAAAGACGTCATTAACGACCATCAAATAAACAGACGCCGCTCAGCTCCGCCCTCTAAAGACGTCATTAACGACCATCAAATAAACAGACGCCGCTCAGCTCCGCCCTCTAAAGACGTCATTAACCACCATCAAATAAACAAACGCCGCTCAGCTCCGCCCTCTAAAGACGTCATTAACGACCATCAAATAAACAGACGCCGCTCAGCTCTGCCCTCTAAAGACGTCATTAACGACCATCAAATAAACACACGCCGCTCAGCTCCGCCCTCTAAAGACGTCATTAACAACCATCAAATAAACAAACGCCGCTCAGCTCCGCCCTCTAAAGACGTCATTAACGACCATCAAATAAACAGACGCCGCTCAGCTCCGCCCTCTAAAGGCGTCATTAACGACCATCAAATAAACAGACGCCGCTCAACTCCGCCCTCTAAAGACGTCATTAACGACCATCAAATAAACAGACGCCGCTCAGCTCCGCCCTCTAAAGACGTCATTAACGACCATCAAATAAACAGACGCCGCTCAGCTCCGCCCTCTAAAGGCGTCATTAACGACCATCAAATAAACAAACGCCGCTCAGCTCCGCCCTCTAAAGACGTCATTAACGACCATCAAATAAACAAACGCCGCTCAGCTCCGCCCTCTAAAGACGTCATTAACGACCATCAAATAAACAAACGCCGCTCAGCTCCGCCCTCTAAAGACGTCATTAACGACCATCAAATAAACAGACGCCGCTCAGCTCCGCCCTCTAAAGACGTCATTAACGACCATCAAATAAACAGACGCCGCTCAGCTCCGCCCTCTAAAGACGTCATTAACGACCATCAAATAAACAGACGCCGCTCAGCTCCGCCCTCTAAAGACGTCATTAACGACCATCAAATAAACAGACGCCGCTCAGCTCCGCCCTCTAAAGACGTCATTAACGACCATCAAATAAACAGACGCCGCTCAGCTCCGCCCTCTAAAGACGTCATTAACGACCATCAAATAAACAGACGCCGCTCAGCTCCGCCCTCTAAAGACGTCATTAACGACCATCAAATAAACAGACGCCGCTCAGCTCCGCCCTCTAAAGACGTCATTAACGACCATCAAATAAACAGACGCCGCTCAGCTCCGCCCTCTAAAGACGTCATTAACGACCATCAAATAAACAGACGCCGCTCAGCTCCGCCCTCTAAAGACGTCATTAACGACCATCAAATAAACAGACGCCGCTCAGCTCCGCCCTCTAAAGACGTCATTAACCACCATCAAATAAACAGACGCCGCTCAGCTCCGCCCTCTAAAGACGTCATTAACGACCATCAAATAAACAGACGCCGCTCAGCTCCGCCCTCTAAAGACGTCATTAACGACCATCAAATAAACAGACGCCGCTCAGCTCCGCCCTCTAAAGACGTCATTAACGACCATCAAATAAACAGACGCCGCTCAACTCCGCCCTCTAAAGACGTCATTAACGACCATCAAATAAACAGACGCCGCTCAGCTCCGCCCTCTAAAGACGTCATTAACGACCATCAAATAAACAAACGCCGCTCAGCTCCGCCCTCTAAAGGCATCATTAACGACCATCAAATAAACAAACGCCGCTCAGCTCCGCCCTCTAAAGGCATCATTAACGACCATCAAATAAACAAACGCCGCTCAGCTCCGCCCTCTAAAGGCATCATTAACGACCATCAAATAAACAAACGCCGCTCAGCTCCGCCCTCTAAAGGCATCATTAACGACCATCAAATAAACAAACGCCGCTCAGCTCCGCCCTCTAAAGACGTCATTAACGACCATCAAATAAACAAACGCCGCTCAGCTCCGCCCTCTAAAGACGTCATTAACGACCATCAAATAAACAGACGCCGCTCAGCTCCGCCCTCTAAAGACGTCATTAACGACCATCAAATAAACAGACGCCGCTCAGCTCCGCCCTCTAAAGACGTCATTAACGACCATCAAATAAACAAACGCCGCTCAGCTCCGCCCTCTAAAGACGTCATTAACGACCATCAAATAAACAAACGCCGCTCAGCTCCGCCCTCTAAAGACGTCATTAACAACCATCAAATAAACAAACGCCGCTCAGCTCCGCCCTCTAAAGACGTCATTAACAACCATCAAATAAACAAACGCCGCTCAGCTCCGCCCTCTAGAGGGCCTCCAGTGTTGTAACAGCTGTGATGTAAGCGATCAGCTGGTTATGTAATGATTAACGGGCCGCTGTGTTTGCAGAAGCTGTGAGACGAGCGTTCGTCTCCGTGAGGTCCTGTGTGTGATATTTATCCTGAGTTCTCTCCGGCGTGGGAGCGCTGTGTTCTGTCCTGATCGTTATTCCTTCGCTCTGAATCCATTGTGCTGAGCCTGATCAGCGGCTCTGACCGGGTTCCGCCGCAGCCTGTCGTTATGTAACGTGTTGACGGGGGAACCGGCCTCCCGTGGCGGTTGTTAAGGTTTCAGCCGCGTGTGGTTCCACCTTCACTTCACTGCTTCTGAACAGTGACCTTTGGCGCCTGTCTGCCCGTAAAGCATCCGGAGTGCAGTTCCTCATTCCGCGGAATTACCTGCGCTGTTTCAGTGAGAGCAGGTGCATTACTTCCTCCTGGTTGGAGGACGGTGGGAGTCACGCGGTCCTGTGCTGTTTCTGAGCACCTGCGTGAGGTCAGGACGTGCTCCGTCGAGCTCATTCCTGCCACCAGGACGTTTTACAAAGATTAGATCCGGATTTGAGAAGTTTACCGCGTTAAAATATCAGATAATGTCTTGTTTACGTTGGATATGGTATCTGGTATTAAGAGTGGATCAGACAGCAGTGCTGCTGGAGTGTTTAAACAGTGTCCACTCACTGTCCACTCTATTAGACACTCCTACCTTGTCAGTCCACCTTGTAGATGTAAAGTCAGAGACGACAGCTCATCTGCTGCTGCACAGTTTGTGTTGGTCATCCTCTAGTCCTTCATCAGTGGTCACAGGACACTGGCCGCAGGACGCTACCCACAGGACGCTGCCCACAGGACGCTGCTGTTCTCAGTCCAGCAGCGACACTGAGGTGTATAAAAACTCCAGCAGCACTGCTGTGTCTGATCTACTCAGACCAGCACAACACACACTAACACACCACCACCACGTCAGTGTTACTGCAGTGCTGAGAATGACCCACCACCCAAACAGTACCTGCTCTGTGAGGGTCCATGGGGGTCCTGACCACTGAAGAACAGGGTAACAGATGGACTCTGGTCTGTAGCCTGTTCTCTGAACGTGATCTAAAGGTCTCCTGGTTTAAGGAGGAACTTCACGAACTTCTTCAAAATCTGGTTGTGATTCGTGGTGGTTTGGTGTGAAATGGTTGATTTGCTCATATTTCTTTACTGTGGTGGTGATGGGAACCAGACGTCGTGTTATGGAATTCCTTCCCATTTTATTGTCTCGGGATTCACAGATTTGTTTTACAGAAGCAAATCTTTTTTGGAATTTAGGAATCTTACAGCATCTTATCTTCAGTTGAATCTCTGTTCATCAGAGCGTCGCCCCCTGCTGTTTATCAGAGCGTCGCCCCCTGCTGTTTATCAGAGCGTCGCCCCCTGCTGTTTATCAGAGCGTCGCCCCCTGCTGTTTATCAGAGCGTCGCCCCCTGCTGTTTATCAGAGCGTCGCCCCCTGCTGTTTATCAGAGTCGCCCCTCTCTCCAGTTTCAGTCTCCATTTCCCAAATGCTTCAGCCGAGCACGCTGACGTTCCTCCTCCTAATAAACAGACACCCGTTCAGCTCCTCCTCATTATTCACCTCCATCACTGTAATACTCCATCATCTACTTTAACACAGGAAGGTGATCAGAGGGGCGGTGGAGTTCGAGTTGGCAGCGTCTGAGATGTTTAAAACGCAGAGTTAGAAGAGAAAAACATCTCCCAGTGAAAGCCGCGTTTTACAGTAGGAATAAATGGAGCTCATTATGCTGGTAGTGAACTACGCTGCCTGACTCAGCCGCCTCAGAACCAGAGAAACGGACCTTAAACAGAAGTCAGGACCCTGCTGGGGTTCATCCTACAGTTAGGACAGGATTTAGGAGGTTTAGTCCAGTTAGGATGTTTGTGTGGTGCTGTTTTCTGATCTGGAGTTAATGCTGAGATGATGAAGGTGGAGCTGGTATGTGGTTCGATTTTCCCGGGACTGTTCAGTCCGGTCATGAACCTTCGCTTTTCCTTTTAGTTTAATTATTTTCCGAACTCTAACAGCTACGGCTCCTTCATGCCCGTCGCTCCGTGGTGAGATCTCAGTGTTGAGGCAGCAGATAAGGGAGTCTCTCAGCTCTTCTCTGCAGGAGTGACTGATCGCTGTGGCATAGCAAGTGGCTCCTTTCACGGATGAGGTGGGGAATGAGAATGAGGCAGCAGCCGCTGCAGCGGTGCTGCGGGAACTGCTGTGATGGACGGGCTTTTTTCTGCCGGTGCTGGCAGGACGAGCTCGTCCTCTCCGGGCTGACTGTGAGAGGCTCCTCCACAGAGCCACGCCCTTCAGCCGTCCTCTCAGACGATAAACTAGGATTATAATGTGCCGGAATAGTGGCATTCCTCGGTCATTAAATTCAGGCTAACAATATTAATAATAATAATATTAATAATAATAAGTTCTGTTAATAAAGTGCTTTTCTCAAACCCAAAGACGCTTTACAAAAACATCCCAAAATGACAAAAAACATAATCAGCAGTAAATAAAACAACACACACACACACACTCTCACACACACACACTCTCACACACACACACACACACACTTAACTCTGCCTTAGGGAACCAGCCTCGTGACCGGAAGGTCGCTGGTTTGATCCCCAGAGCTGAGAGTCCATGACGGAGGTGTCCTTGAGCAAGACACCTGACCCCCAACTCCTCCCGGGCGCTGTGGATAGGGATGCCCACCACTCCGGGCAAGTGTGCTCACTGCCCCCTAGTGTGTGTATTTACTAGTGTGTATGTGGTGTTTCACTGCACGGGTGGGTTAAAAGAGGAGGGGGAATTTCCCCGTTTGTGGGACTAATAAGGGTCTCTTAATCTTAAAATACAGCAGAGGGACCACAGTATAGAGTCACTAGCCCCAAAAGAGTCTTGAGCCGTGGGGAAAGTCACTCCACAGCTGTGCTGCGGCTCACGAAGCCTCGAAGGCGGAAAATGTTCTAAACCACGACGGGGGACCGTTTTCCTGCAGCCTTATAGCTGCAGTGCAGCTTCATCCAAGCAGCCGACCCAGACGGCCACGTTGCTGCGACGTAGCGTCATTAAGGCAGTCGGCCCCAGAGGCCTGGTAGCCGCACACGGCCGAACACTACCGGTCCAGGCAGCCCCACAGCTGGAGTGCAGCGTAAACCAAGCAGCTGGCCCAGGGAGCAGGGTCACGTCGATCAGGTCCCCAGTCCACAGAGCCTCGGAGCCGTGATGGAGCGCCCCTCAGGCGGCTGGTCCAGGCTGCATCATAGCTGTGATGTAGCGCCTCACGGGCAGGCTGGCCAAGAAGCCTCTTACTCTGTAGCTGCACCCTGTAGTTCTACAGTTCCAGACTGTGAAATGTTTTCCGTTCTTGCTTGATTCAGGATTTCAGCTGCTCATCAGTTTCAGGAGCAGCTGGATTTGTCATATTTTTAATTTCGTATTGCACAGTGTCCATGATTTCCTAAAACAATTTCCAATGTTGATCCGTCGGACCGCCGGACGCTTTTCCACTTCCCCTCAGTCCATTTTAAATGAGCTCAGGCCCAGAGAAGGTGGCAGCGTTTCTGGATCCTGTTTATATTTGGGTTCTTCTTTGTGTTTTAGAGTTTAACAGCGTTTGTGGATGCAGTGATGAACTGTGTTCACAGTCAGTGGTTTTCAGAAGTGTTTCTGAGCCCATGCAGTGATTTCACTACAGAATCATGTCTGTTTTTAATGCAGCGCTGCCTGAGGGCCCAAAGATCACGGCCAGCAGATACTGGTGTTCAGCCTCGTCCCTCACAGACAGAGATTTCTCCAGATTCTCTGAGTCTTTAATGATATTCTGCACCGTAGACGATGGAAAGCAGAAGCTCTTTGCTGTTTTATGTTGAGGAACGTTCTTCTTGAGTTGTTGCTCTATTTGATGGTGCAGGTCTTTCACAGAGGTTCTACAGCGCCTGGATAAAAATGAAAGAGGTGGAGACACAAACACCCACTGCATTTACAGCGACGGTCAGTGACATGATTGGACACAAGTGCCTGTAGATGAAGTCATAGTACTTAACCCAGAGGTCACTTCCTCCATAAATCAGTGAAGATCAGTGATGAACTGAGTGATAAGAGTCTCTGAAATGCAAATCTGCCCGTTGTTGCCGCTACGCTGTGAAACGGCTTGGCAGTGTAGACGCTGTGGTGTCAAATTCAAAGAGGAATTCCACCTATTTTTCAAAATTTCTGCATAATTCAGCGACTGCGATGTAAACGGAGAGATCCAGAGGGTTTGGTGTGACACGGTCCAGACATCTCTACAGTGGTGGTGAGTGATGGGAACCAGGCGTCGCCATGACTACAACACAGATATAGACACTTTATTTACCATCCAGAACCACCAGAGAACCTACACGAGTCTTCTGAGCTTATATGGAAAGTTGATGATGGAAAACAGTGGAAAATCTGGAATAATGAGTTTTCTTTGGGGACTATTTTGCCGCACAGCGCCCTGCATGTCTCCCTCCACCATGAATGGAGTTGAAGTTCTCTAAACTCTCATAAAACAGCGGCTCAGTCATCAGGCAGTGAATTCAGAACCAGTTCATGTAGGAACTTTCTGTAGGAGCTTTTAGAGGGGGACGTCTGGTTCCTATCACCACCACTGTGAGGAGCTTTTAGAGGGGGACGTCTGGTTCCTATCACCACCACTGTGAGGAGCTTTTAGAGGGGGATGTCTGGTTCCCATCACCACCACTGTGAGCAGCTCTGACTCGGTCATTTTATCTAGAACAGAGAACCGCTCTGTTTACATCTTAACCATTTCGAGGAAATCCAAGGAATTACTAAGGAAAGCTCAGGGAGTTCATTCAGTGAGCCTTTGGAAAATGGTCCCCCTCCTCCACCAAGCAACCCGGACACCTACGTCCACTCGTTTCCTGCTTGTGCCTCTTTCATCTGCCTGTTAATGTGGGCTTTGACGGTCTGTGAGGAGCCTTAAATTGGGAGCCTGTGGTCGGGGGAGCTGTTAAGACGTGCTGTGGGGCTGCATTCCTGACCGGGCTGCTGGCAAGACCGCCTGCTTATGCAGCTCTGCTGTCTGCTCCTGTAAACTGAGCGGACCCTCGGCGCGATCTTGAGGCTTTTGTCTTTCGGATCAGCTGTTTTTTATAAAGCACTGAGTCGTTTTTCACCAGACCGCAGAGTCCGACTTCCTACAAGCGTTGGCAGCGACTCAGCTGTTCTGGGTGAGCTCGGTTTGAAGGTGCAGGTCAAGAAATGTAGATGTTTTCACTCCACAAGCCTCAGCAGAAGCTGCTAAAACCATCAGCTTAATTACTCAAACACACTTTACCTTTTAATAAACGTTGCTGTCGTTCACAAGCTGGTCACCAAGGAGTTCTTAAGTCGCTGGATGTTTTAAGTAGGGCTGAAAGATTCATCGTTTTTATATCAATCGCAGTTTTACCCTGTTCTTCAGTGGTCAGGACCCCCATGGACCCTCACAGAGCAGGTACTGTTTGGGTGGTGGGTCATTCTCAGCGCTGCTGTAACACTGACGTGGTGGTGGTGTGTTAGTGTGTGTTGTGCTGGTGCGAGTGGATCAGACACAGCAGTGCTGCTGGAGTTTTTAAACACTGTGTCCACTCACTGTCCACTCTATTAGACACTCCTACCTTGTCGGTCGACCTTGTAGAAGTAAAGTCAGAGACGACAGCTCATCTGCTGCTGTACAGCTTGTGTTGGTCATCCTGTAGTCCTTCATCGCTGCCCACGGGACGCTGCCCACGGGACGCTGCCCACAGGACGCTGCCGGCTGGATTCTGGTTCTCAGTCCAGGAGCGACACTGAGGTGTTGAAAACTCCAGCACTGCTGCGTCTGATCCACTCATTTTATGATGCAAAGAATCTGCATTTAATCACAGTGTTCATGGTTCTGTATAGAACCATTTTCTTTACAAAGAACCCTTGAAGAACCGTCTTTTTTAAGACAGCAGAACGCAGTGCAGGTCTCGGGGCTCGATCACAGACATGCGAGAAGAGAAGTGACTTGAATCTGGATTTCTGGATTTCAGAATCGCAGTTTTTGAACGCAGAACGTTCTCATCTCTTCTTAGAACCGCAGTCTTCAGTGTTCTCCGCTCAGAGTGCGAGATCCTCGCTGTAGGTGTCTGATTTTGGTTCTTCTCTCTCTGCAGGCTCTGTCCTCGGCAGTGGTGCAGGTGTACTCAGCGGACAGGAACGCCTCCTGGACGAAGCGATGCTGCGGCGTGGCCTGCCTGGTGAAAGACAACCCTCAGAGATCTTACTTCATCAGGGTGTACGACATCAAGGTGAGTAGCAGGGGGGCAAATTTTGGTGAATTCTTTTGACCGACCACACAGAGGTCGGCGACGTGCCGATATTTAGTCATGATCCTGGTGCGCCGTGTGTTTCCCCGTTAGTAAGTTAGTCGGTGAGGCAAAGCAAGTTCATTTCTACCACACCGGCGGTTCAGTGTGCTGCACATGAAGAAAGGCGGAAGGAAATACAAAGACCAAGCGCTGGAGACCGAAACGATCAAAACGTCTTAATGCGATAGTTTAAAATAAAAAATCAGGCGTAAGTACAAAGTAGATAAAAAATAAAGGAAATCGTTAATAATCAATAAATGAAAGACAGAGGGCTTAAATTGGGGTCTTTCTGTTTGTTTGATTTTCAGTTCAAAGTCCAGTATTGAAAAATGAGAATATTCTCGGTTTTGATTCCTTTAGTCGGTGGAAAAACAAGAAACGGCTTCGTTTTCCAGACTAACCATAAAATCAAATAACACACGAGCAGCAATGAGGGGTCGATTTTACTGATTTAACTGAAGCAGAGGGAACCAGGAGGTCTCAGGAGCTCAGAAATCAGGCTGGATCTTCACTGTCCTGGTCATTTTAACCGCGACAGCCCGAGTGTTGAGAAGGTCAGATCGGGCATTACGGAAGGCTGTTAGGGGTGCAGCGACTATTCGACTTGGTCGCCGACTGATTTAGTAGTCGATTGTTTGGTGATGTCATCACGCGTCCCTCTCACATTCACTGGGAATGTTTGGACAGCACCAGCGCGACGGCAGCCTCGGGAGCAGAATCCTCCAGAGCGTGGAGCTGAGCCCAGAAAACGAGGTTGTGGCTGCGCCGTTTGAAAGCCGAGGTTATCTGGGAGCACGTCCTCCAAGCTGGAGCATCTGAAGAGGAATCGTCCTTTCAGTGAGCTAGTGCTCGGTTTGGGACACAGCGAACCTGACGATAGTTGTTCTAGATGTCTGATGTTGGTGTTCAGTTCAGTCCTGCTTCATGTTCTGAGCCGAGCTGGAACATGTTCTGTGTCGGAATGCTGGTTCTCTGGAATTGTTACTGGAGTTTGGACCAGAGGAGCCGGTAACTGATTCACAGCGACCCGGTTCGCTTTCCAGACGGGTCTCTGTTCTCCGCCAGCGTTTGGCTCTACTCACTGACCGATTCAGGAGGTAGTTCTCCGAGAACGCTCAGGGCAGCTGGACAGAGGGTGACCGCTGAAATGAAGCGTTTACACACAACGTTGACGTTTAACTGTCCATACAGACGTTTCCCCTCCGCTCCGTCAGAGCGCGTCTCCTCTACATCTGCTCTCGGAGGAGAGCGAGACTCTCGCTGGATGAAGGTTCTTCTCGGTCAGATTCGCAGAGAGTCGGACTGTCCTCTGTTTTAACGAAGACCTGTGACTGTAAATTTCAGCGGAGTTTAGACGGACAGCAGAGCTCGGAGCTCAGACCGCACTGTTTACAGTTAACCATCCAGTATTTTGGAATATTCTGTCCATTTTTTCATTGATTGATCGAGTGATCGGCTTGTTTTAAACAGCTTTATCGATAGTGTGTCATGCATCACGAAAGGCGTCTTCAGATGAGCGGTTGGCTGTTATTCCTCTCAGAAGGCTTTTATTCAAACTCAACACTCTTACCAGATCAAAGCTGAAGACCTTTGGCCCCTTGGCTCCAGAACTAAACCCATTTATTCAACCTTTCTGTCAAACTTTTATGATGTACATGAAAAAAACTATGAAATGCAGCTTCACAGACAGGTCAGCCCATTTGTCCTCAGCTTTATCGGAATAAAGAAGGGAAAGGGAGTGGGGAATGTAGTCACGGAAGAATTTGCCCATCTGCTGCATTTATCATTACTACCTCATGTACGGGGAAGGCGTGTTTTGAGGTGTGTGTTCGTGTGTGTGTGTGTGTGTGTGTGTGTGTGTGTGCGTGTGTTCGTGTGTGTGCGTGTGTTCGTGTGTGTGCGTGTGTTCGTGTGTGTGCGTGTGTGTTCGTGTGTGTTCGTGTGTGTTCGTGTGTGTTCGTGTGTGTGTGTGTTCGTGTGTGTGTGTGTGTGTGTGTGCGTGTGTTCGTGTGTGTGTGTGTGCGTGTGTTTGTGTGTGTTCGTGTGTGTGTGTGTGTTTGTGTTCGTGTGTGTGCGTGTGTTCGTGTGTGCGTGTGTTCGTGTGTGTGTGTGTGTGTGTGTGTGTGTGTGTGTGTTTGTGTTCGTGTGTGTGCGTGTGTTCGTGTGTGTGTGTGTGTGTGTGTGTGTGTGTGTGTGTGTGTTCGTGTGTGTGTGTGTGTGTGTGTGTGTGTGTGTGTGTGTGTTCGTGTGTGTGTGTGTTCGTGTGTGTTCGTGTGTGTGTGTGTTCGTGTGTGTGTGTGTGTGTGTGTGTGTGTGTGTGTGTTCGTGTGTGTGTGTGTGTGTGTGCGTGTGTTCGTGTGTGTGTTCGTGTGTGTGTGTGTGTGTGTGCGTGTGTTCGTGTGTGTGTGTGCGCGGGAGGGAGAGATAAGTGACGTGAGTGAGATCTTGGTGCATTGCTGTCTTGCTCCTTATTACGCTTGGTCACTATCGACTCATAACACGGGCTACGAATAATTACGGATGCTGGAGGTTCTGCCGAGCGCTGCTGTTCGTATCGGTCAGCGGTCGTAACCGCGTGCTGTAGAGGCTCCGAGTCCGCCTGGAGAAGTGAGGATGCTTTGGGTTCAGGTGCTGCAGCGCTGATGAAGTGCTGTTCTGGTGGGCCGGGTCCGTTTTACAGTGCATGCGCTGCACTGCTCGGTCCGCCGTCCGCAGCGGGAAATGGTCCCACACTTTAGACGTTTTCCGGACTTTTACGCACGCCGGTGTCTTTATTTTCCGCCATGTAGAGCAAAATAAATCACGCCACCTTAGAAATCTTCGAAAAGTGTGTCAGTTCTAACAGTCCGTGTAAAACAGTGGTACGAAGCAGGAGTGGTACGATAGCGGAGACGTTTAAAATAGACGGACTTCGGAAGCCAAAAAATCAGAGCTACTCGAGTAATCAGCCCTAAAATTAACGTTGAAATTTAGACGGATTTATTTTAACTTACTTGATTAAAGGAAAGCGATTCTTTCTGCTTCTTTGCACGTTCCTTTCCACTTATGATGGGAATTCTAAACGTGGGTCACTAGAAAACGACCCTTTATTCCATTGTTTGTTTGATTTTATGATTCGTTTATAAAACTGTAAAACGAACCCATTTCTTGATTTTTCCACTGACGACGGCAACAGAACCAGAAATGAGAATTTTTTGTTTTTCAGGACTGATTAACATGAAAATCGGATGAACAGAAGGAACACGGACCTGCTAGCTTATTAGAGTGCAGTTACACTCTTAAAGAGGGTTCTCCGGTGAATCTTTAGTAAAGAAATTGGTTCTGTATAGAACCATGGACAAATTTTGGCAAATTCTTTTGACCGTCCGCAAGATAATCTTGAAATAACAACCCAGAAATTTATAGTCGAAGCTTATGGCTTCTCCGGACTTCCGTAGTAAACAGCCAGTAGACCGCAGGCTTGGCCTTTAATAAATAAACAAAGACAAATAGTTAATTATTCATCTGGCAGTTAATCACCAGCTAATAGTTCGTAACTGTAGCCACGTTTACATGCAGCCTGATAATCCATTAATAATCCGACTAATAGCTCAATCGGAATAGAATATGTCCATGTAAACACCTCAGTCGGAATAGTCTAGTCCGATTGAGGCCATTCGGAAAACAGTTTCTATCTGATTGATCGAGGTGGGTAATCCTGTAAATAATCTGTTAAATAGAAGAATAATATCCGTGTAAACGCCTGTATCCGATTACATTCCCTATCGGAAAGTTTCAGTCCGTTCTGCATGTGCGTCACGTCACAGTGAGAGTTTATACCGTTCAACACGGCGGAGCAGAAACTGGTCTGCAGAGGAGACGAAGTTCATGCTCTGATCTTTAAAAGACGGCGGCGGGACGGACGTCCAGCTTATGCGTCTCAGAGCACGACGTCTTCCTCTCGGCCTTCTTTAATAAGGACGTGTGAAGGACGTTTTCCTGAGTCTGACGTCATTTTAAAGCAGTTAAAGACACAATCACTGCTCACTGCTGCTCATCTCTCTCTGACTGGACTCACGTGATGTTCGCTGTCATGGTAACGTCTCCTCTAAGCGCTACTCCACGTATCAAATAAGAGAGGAAATCGAGATAAATTAACAATTTAAATCGACAGCATTGGACAAATAGTTGTTTACTTATTCCTTTACGGTCAGTCAGTTATTGGGTTAGTGATTTGCATCTCTAACGAGTTGGCAGCCGTTAAATTGAGGCCTCAGGATCGAGCACCTCGTCCAGATCGTTACTTATCGTCCAGATCGTTTGCGTTACATATTTGCTAAACAGTGTGTTCAAAAATCCAAGTCAATATTTTTCTATTAGAAAAGCAAATGTTACGCAGTGACATGCGGAACCTTTGAAACCGGTCAGACCTGCTGCCCTTTCAGCTCGGCTCCCTGCATCCCCGAGGGACTCAGCCAGACTTTGACACAAAATAAATAAATGTAATTTTTTATTTGATTGATTTCACGCAGGTACTGAGTATCTGGCCTTATGATTTGGCCATGAAATTCAGATGGACACACCAAAATAGACCCTGGAGAAGAAAGGATCTCTCTCCAGACACTTTCAGAAATCCGGCTCCTGGGCCTTTGACACCCCGGAATGCTTGGCATGGGCTTGTATGAGATTTCTGGCTGTATTTTGTGTAAAAAATTCCTTTCCTGTGCTGATTTTGCAGGCAGGCAAATCCCTGTTTGAGCAGGAATTCTACGCAGACTTCAGCGTGAAGTATCCCAGGTCCTACTTCATGACGTTCGCTGGAGACGTAAGTGCCCTCGGCTTCGCTGTGTGTCCGTGTTTGTGGGGGGGAAAACACTCGGATCTCCGCTGCATGTGGCTGCAGCAGACCAGAAGTCTGAGGCTTTCTGATGAGAACCCAGAGGGAAGGAGAACCTGGTAGCGGTTCTGTGATGAAGCTGCACTTCCGAGCTGAATCCCATGCCAGTCGATCAGCGAGCCGTCCAGGCCTTTCTCTGAAGAACCGGAGATCCAAATGAGATCCTGAGCAGATTCTGAATATGATAAACATGTACAGAAGACGGTTCCTTCAAGGGTTCCTCAGTAAAGAAAAAGTTTCTAAATAGAACCACGGACACTCAAAGAACCCTTTTCATGATTAAAGATGTAGAACCATATACACAAGGTTCTCCATCAATGTGAAGAACACTCACAATACAAAGAATCCTTTAATCATGAATGCTCTACGTGGTTCTATATAGAACCATTGGCACTCAAAGAACATTGCATGATTAAAGGGCTCTTTGTGTCTTGAAATGGTTCTTCAGATTAATGGAAAATGTGCTTGAGATGGTTCTATATGGATCCTTTTTAAAAATGGGTTCTCTATAGCACCAAATAGAGCTCTTTAAACAGATGGGTTCTTTACTAAAGAGAGTGGTTCTATATAGAATTATGAACACTTAAAGAACCCTTTGCATGATTAAAAAGTTCTCTGCGTCATGAAAGGGTTCCTCTATTGTAGCAAGCTTGATATCGTGACAACAGAAGAACCCTTTTTGGTGCTTTATAGAATCCTTTTCAAAAAGGTTCTATATATAGAACCATACACAAGAGATTCTCCTTCAGTGTGAAGAACACTTTCGCCATACAAAGAATCCTTTAATCGTGAATGTGCTGTATGTGGTTCTATATAGAACCATGGGCACTCAGAACACTTTGCATGATTGAGATTCTTGAGATGGTTCCATATGGATCCTTTTTAAAAAATGGGTTCTATATAGCACCAAAAAGTTTTCTATATATTGTTTCAAGATTGACGTCTATGGTTCTGTACACTCCTGAAATAGATGGTTCCTTCAAGGGTTCTTTATTAAAGGCAAAATTTCAACTGTGACTACCTAAAGAACCCTTTGCATGATTACAAGGTTTTTGCATCATGAAATGGTTCTTGTACTGTAGCAAGCTTGATAGCGTAACGACAGAAGAACCCTTTTTGGTGCTTTTTATAGAATCCTTTTCGAAAACCTTCTAAGTAGAGCCATATATGGAAGGTTCTCCATCAATCAGTATGAAGAACCCTTTAATATTAGGTTCATATAAAAAGAATCCTTTAATCATGAATGTGCTAAACTTGGTTCTATATAGAACATTTTTGAAAAGGGTTCTGTATAGCACCAAAAAGGGCTGTTCTGTTGTTATAAGCTAGACATTGTGACAGTAGCAGAACCTTTTTGGTGCTATATAGAACCCTTTTCAAGAACTTTATAAAACCATACACAAGACGTTGTCCGTCAGCCTCTCTTTATTAAAGAACCCCTGAAGAACCGTCTTTTTTCACGAGAGTAACCTCATAAGCAAATCCAGCCGGTCATGTTCTTTGAGCGTCACCTGCCGCATGTTTTAGATCAGTTTTGTGTCAAATTAATTAATGTGGTAATAATGGCATTTAATAATAATTAATGATAATAAATAATTAATTACCTAAATAAATATTTTTGGCCAAATTTAATAATCAGTTTTACCCGATATGTCTTAAACGCTGGACTGTGGAAAAGAGAACTTGATTTAAAAAGCTCTTTATCTGGTCAGTAAATGTTCGTTTGCTCAGAAAAATGACTAATATTAACGTAAATATGAATAATAATGATTTTATGTCCGTCACTGTGTTTTTAATCTATTTTCTGCCCCTCCTCCAGGAAGCCCAGCACTATGTGTAGCTGTGTCCGGCTTTAATTATAGGGGTGGGCGATACGACGATATTTTATAGTTATTGTGAAAAATTGTCACCGTACAATTTACTTCAAATTTACTTAAATTTATGATCTACTTAAAGAAGATTTAACTGGGCGTTTCATTATTACGCCAGTTTAATCAGCACAGTTTGTAAAACATCCACTTAAAGTCTTTGAAGTTTACAGGTTTATTTATTAGTGTTATTATTGTATAGTTATGTTTGGCGCAATAGGGTAAATTTTATCTTTTCCAATTATTGAATAAAAAATAAATAAATAAATATTCAGATATCATGCGTGGTGAAAAGTCTTGAGTATCGTGATATAATAATTTTGATGTATCGCCCACCACTGCTAAATGAGGCGCTGCGGATTTGCTGATAATTTATTATTGATGATTTTTACTACATCGTTTATTCTAACGATGTGTGTTCAGGTATTCTAATGATTTATGTTGATTTCAGCAGCACAGACGTCTAACGAGCATTTTTGGACCTGATTAATTGGACTTTTGTTTATAGAGCGACGCTTTACGCCGCTGTTTATAGAGCGACGCTTTACGCCGCTGTTTATAGAGCGACGCTTTACGCCGCTGTTTATAGAGCGACGCTTTACGCCGCTGTTTATAGAGCGACGCTTTACGCAGCTGTTTATAGAGCGACGCTTTACGCCGCTGTTTATAGAGCGACGCTTTGCGCCGCTGTTTATAGAGCGACGCTTTACGCAGCTGTTTATAGAGCGACGCTTTACGCCGCTGTTTATAGAGCGACGCTTTACGCCGCTGTTTATAGAGCGACGCTTTGCGCCGCTGTTTATAGAGCGACGCTTTGCGCCGCTGTTTATAGAGCGACGCTTTGCGCCGCTGTTTATAGAGCGACGCTTTGCGCCGCTGTTTATAGAGCGACGCTTTGCGCCGCTGTTTATAGAGCGACGCTGTGCGCCGCTGTTTATAGAGCGACGCTGTGCGCCGCTGTTTATAGAGCGACGCTGTGCGCCGCTGTTTATAGAGCGACGCTGTGCGCCGCTGTTTATAGAGCGACGCTGTGCGCCGCTGTTTATAGAGCGACGCTGTGCGCCGCTGTTTATAGAGCGACGCTTTACGCCGCTGTTTATAGAGCGACGCTGTACGCCGCTGTTTATAGAGCGGCGCTTTACGCCGCTGTTTATAGAGCGACGCTGTACGCCGCTGTTTATAGAGCGACGCTGTACGACGCTGTTTATAGAGCGACGCTTTACGCCGCTGTTTATAGAGCGACGCTTTACGCCGCTGTTTATAGAGCGACGCTTTACGCCGCTGTTTATAGAGCGACGCTGTACGCCGCTGTTTATAGAGCGACGCTTTACGCCGCTGTTTATAGAGCGACGCTTTACGCCGCTGTGTCGGCGTCTTATTTATAAAGATATGAGTTTTACTGTGAAATCTTTGATGGTGGTTTGTTTGGCTCTAAACACAGACGTGTCAGATCGGCCTCAACTTTGCCAGTGAGGAAGAAGCCAAGCGTTTCAAAGTGGTGTCTGACGGCCTGTTGGAGAAACGACAAAGGAAAACGGGTACGTACCGCTTCGCCCGTCTGCCCGACTTCTTGTCCTGTTCAGTTAATGTTGTCCTGTCCGTGGCTTTATTCTGAGTACGGTGGGTTCTACAGTTATATGCAAGAGTTTGGGCCAAATTACTTATTTTGTAAAATATGTCAACAGAACCTCTGCAGCTGTTAATTTAATGCACAGTTACTGTATATTTGAACTAGAATAGTCAACAGTATTAAATAATAATTGTGACATGGGCAGAAGTTTGGATACTCTTCCAGTTGTAAAGCCTCAGAGCTTAACTCGTTAGGCCTTAATTGACTCGTTAGGCAGGAATTACCATTTAGGAGTTTTCAGCTATAATAAGATTTCTGCCACTGATGATGTTAAGAAGTGGCAGTTAGGAGGAACTGTGGAAGTCAAGGTGAGATCTTGAGCTTTCAGATAGAAGCTGCTTGTGTGCTGAGCAGAAAGGCAAAGCAAAACCCCCACATGATGACAAAGGACCAGCAAGGAGGTTTACCTGATACAGGAGTGGTCTGCATGGAAGAGCCATCAGAAGGAAACCTTACCTGCGACCTGATCGCAGAAGCCAATGTCTGAAGTGGGCAGAACATCTGATCTGATTTTATTTTTTTTTCTCACCAAATCCGATTTGTCTGTTTGGCTGTTCAGATTATCTGTTAAATGTGGTCTGAATGCGACAGTCTGAACAGATCAGATACTAAACTGAGGCACATCATCAAAACACCTGAGCGTCACGCTGCGTCACGCGGCTCATCCAGAGGTAAACAATCACAACCGCCAACGGACGCCGGTCGCTCCCGGACGTTCAGCTTCATCTTCACCAGCATCGCAGGAGCATCATGAAGCTTCACCGACTGACCGCTGGGCTCATCACCCAGATTGTGTTCGAGCCGTAAAAAGGGCGCGGTCACTTTTTTTGGTTCTCGTCCTCGGATTCTTTAAACGTTGCTTTCAGACTTTTAACTGTTCTTTGACGCTGCAGCCTCGTTCTTCTCCGGCCTTGTTTGGCCTTTCTTACGAAATCTCTTCAAATGCTGAGGGTTTTGGATCAGCCTCTTCTAATTTTTGGTGCAGAAACATCTGCCTGAATATTTGAGTCTCAGCAGCGCAAAATGATGACGAAGTTAAAATCAAGAGTTTGTCGTGTGAAACAGGACAGGGATCCAACACCCACCCCAGAATCCACCACGAATTACTTCAGGAGACTCGGACGGAAGCTTTTGGAGCGACTCGCTGTAACCAGACTTGAACATTATCTTGAAATCTGCGAGTAGATCTTAAGATCTCAAGATGACCCAAGAGATTCGCAAAAGTAGATGTGCTCAGTTGGGAAGAGTGGCTGGAAATTCCTAAAACAGAAACACTGGAATAGAAACACTTCTAGCTGGATACAAAAAGCTGATTCCTGCCAAATGGGATGTTAGCCCTGAATTAGGTGGGTGTCCAAAGTTTTGCACGACGCTATTACTGTGTGTTTTGTTCTATACAGCAGTCAGTTCCGGCCACGCAAGCTGATTGGTTGAGAAGTGTTTTTTCACGAACACTGTATCACTCCGCTGAGACGCTGTTGCTAAGCAACGACTCTGACAGCTGTAGGAGACGCTCGAGCCGTCTGAACGTTTTTACTTCTCACTTCACCACAAACAGAAAACGGACACTGTTAAGACCACATCTGACCGACAGCCGATTTGGTCCGACTCTGAAGACGAGACGACGCTAAATTCCCAAACTGTCGTCTCCCTGAGCAGCTTTTCAGTCGGGAGCTGTGACAGAAGAACAGCTGAACAACCTGGAATCAGCCAGAAATGAACCCAACACCATTCGCCAAACTAAACGGGCTGTAAGAAGCTTCACAGACCGGCTGGAACAAAACAACATTAATACTGATCTGGACAAACTGACCAAACTGAGCTGAACCTGATATTGGGTCAGTTTTACGGCTCAGTCTGATTTGGTCCGACTCTCAGACTCTGAAGATCAGACCACACGTTTCAGGTTAATCAAATGAAGGGTAGCTGTGCATTAACATGCAGATTTTTTGTTTTTTTTGGCTTGATTTGTTTGATATATTTTTATTAACATCAGTATCAAAAAAATTAATTCTCAATTTTTGAGATTTTCTTTGTTTTCTATATCATTTGAGCTCAGCAGCCGTTCCCACAGCTGTTCTTCACACTGTGTGAAGTGAAATTTCATGTTGATTGGACAGAAATGTCCCAGAATTAGAATAAAGCCTTTGGCATTAAATTACAGTGAAAGCAGAGAGAGTTTCTGCCGTCTGCTGTAAAGTTCCCGTTTTGGAGATGCCGGTTTTTCTTTGGACAGTGACGTTATGTCGTGTGTTGCCCATATTCTTGCGTATAGCTGTATGTAAACAGCGCATCACTCCTCTGCATCCTAGATAAGATCTAAGACTGTGATCTTCCGACTGGAAGAGATGGGCTGTTTGATGATTTCAGGTTTATAAGAGCATGTAAATGTGAACTGAAGGTGAAAACGTGAGCGTCTGTTTTATCTCAGATCAGTGAATTCGGAATAATCGGGAACAGTTGAAATATGTCCGCGTAACACGTTCGTGAGACCTTACGTAAGTGCTTCATAGCGTGTTTGTGAATGTGTGAATCAACATTCTTAAAGCGCACGTTTTACATGATATTACTATGGACCTGCCGTGAGACATCTTTTAAAATAAAAGTCCTCGTTTCTGCGCAGCCCAAGTGAAAATGACCTCACTTTACCCCTTTGGTCATTAAGTGCTTGGACACATTTTGCCTAAACTCTTTTTAATTACGTGTTTCTTTGTTTTTTAACTCTTACGTCTCCTATAAATGTTATTGTGCCGCAGGATTAATTCCACAGTCTGTGCTGTTGAGGAGAATGGAGTTTATCCTCAGCTTGACCCTCGTGGGGTAAATACTAGCAGTTACCCCAAGGAGGTTTTAATATTAGTGATGCTCTATCCTGTTTAATTGGCAGTCCTTCAGGGCTAAATGCGCTGTCATCCCAAAGATTAATCCATTATTTTGTCTTTACCTCAAAATTGATGGAAGTTAACCAGACTGAAGTGCATGTTATGTGGATCTTTAAATTGCAATGCCAAGTGGTCTTATTTGCATTCATTTGTCTGACCAGCATCTATAGTATTATGGCAAATATATGATTTATACAACAGGTAGTTCCGGCCAGGTGAGCTGATTGGTTGAGAGCCGTTCTAACTGCTGTTATTTCACCAGAACATCACGATTTATTCACAAACACTGTATCACTCCGCTGAGACGCTGTTGCTAAGCAACGACTCTGACAGCTGTAGGAGACGCTCGAGCCAAATGAACGTTTTCACTTCTCACTGTGCCACAAACAGAAAACGGACGCTGTTAAGGTCACATCTGACCGACAGCCGATTTGGTCCGACTCTGAAGACGAGACGACGCTAAATTCCCAAACTGTCGTCACCACTGAGCAGCTTTTCAGTCGGCAGCTGTGACAGAAGAACAGCTGAACAACCTGGAATCAGCCAGAAATGAACCCAACACCATTCGCCAAACTAAATGGGCTGTAAGAAGCTTCACAGACCGGCTGGAACAAAACAACATTAATACTGATCTGGACAAACTGACC
This sequence comes from Pygocentrus nattereri, assembly GCF_015220715.1. Taxonomy (NCBI): domain Eukaryota; kingdom Metazoa; phylum Chordata; class Actinopteri; order Characiformes; family Serrasalmidae; genus Pygocentrus; species Pygocentrus nattereri. The sequence goes on from NC_051211.1 coordinate 56,232,130, forward strand.
ACACTGAGCTGAACCTGATATTGGCTCAGTTTTACGGCTCAGTCTGATTTGGTCCGACTCTGAAGATCAGACACGTCTGGCGAGTTTTATGATGTCGACGCTGTTCGGGTAAAGGGTTGCCAAGTATTAAATATTCATTAATGTGAGATAAACAGATGCAAATCATGACTCCAGTTTTTACCTTTTTGTATTTACATGTTGTTAAATTCCTGTTACTGTCTAATACTCTGTCCATTACCAAATACACCGGTCAGGCAGAACATTCTGACCACCTCCTTGTTTCTACACTCACTGTCCACTTTATCAGCTCCACTGACCGTATAGCTGCTCTCTGTAGTTCTACAGTTACAGACTGTAGTCCATCGGTTTCTCTGATGCTCTGTTACCCTGTTCTTCAGTGGTCAGGACCCCCATGGACCCTCACAGAGCAGGTACTGTTTGTTTGGTGGGTCATTGTGTTAGTGTGTGTTGCGCTGGTCTGAGTGGATCAGGCACAGCAGTGCTGCTGGAGTTTTTAAACACCTCAGTGTTGCTGCTGGACTGAGAATCAAAAACGTGCTGTGGGCGGCGTCCTGTGGGCGGCGTCCTGTGGGCGGCGTCCTGTGACCACTGATGAAGGACTAGAGGATGACCAACACAAACTGTGCAGCAGCAGATGAGCTGTCGTCTCTGACTCTACATCTACAAGGTGGACTGACAAGTTAGGAGTGTCTAATAGAGTGGACAGTGAGTGGACACAGTGTTTAAAAACTCCAGCAGCACTGATGTGTCTGATCCACTCGCACCAGCGCAACACACACTAACACACCACCACCACGTCAGTGTTACTCCAGTGCTGAGAATGACCCACCACCCAAATAGTACCTGCTCTTTGGGGGTCCATGGGGGTCCTGACCACTGAAGAACAGGGTAACAGAGTATCAGAGAAACAGATGGACTACAGTCTGTAACTGTAGAACTACAGAGTGCAGCTATACGGTCAGTGGAGCTGATAAAGTGGACAGTGAGCGTAGAAACGAGGAGGTGGTCAGAACGTTCTGCCTGACCGGTGTATATTTCTTGTTTTGTAAATGTACTTGATGCTGCACACTTTGTCATTTTAGCGCTGATTGATTGCCAGAGATCCCATGATACCGCCGCCCACGCATATTTAATCAGCTGCAGTAGAAGCTTACTATCTTGTTGCCATGACGTCTAATCTATTGTCCATATTCTGCGCTGTGTGCATGTAAACACGGCTAATCTCTCCGCTGCTTGCTTGAAAGTGACCTCCTCCTGTTTGAGCGTCTCTCGCTCTCGTCTTTGAAGTTTCTGCCAGGAAAGTCTGCGTCTGATTAACTTCTCCTGAAGCTTAAACGCCTCAGCGGCTTCCTCGGCGAGTCAGTCTCTGCTGTTCTCCTGACTCGGCCGGTTCTGCTGGGAGAGGGCCGGACCTTCACCGTCCAGCCTCCCTCAGGGCTGCTTCTGACTGTTCTTGCATCACCTACAACACTAATGATAAACATCTGACCTTTCCAGTTTCCCTCGGTGTTCTAACTGACCGCCTCATGCTAATTTATGCTAATTTATGTTAATACAAACGCATTAACGTCTAATTTGGTCGCACCGAAATAATAAGACATCTCGATTTTGTCTTACAGAAAAAAGGCGTGATCCACCAAATGGTAGGTTCCATTTTAATTAATGAGTTGACCACGCTTTGCTCCATGATGGTTCTTCAAGGGTTCTTTAGTAAATGGTTCTATATAGAACCATGAACATTCAAAGAACCATTTTGCATGACTAAAGGGTTCCATTTCATTATGAAAAGGTTCTTCAGATTGATGAGGAGTGTGCTATTTAGCATCAAAAAGGTTCTTCTATTCTTACAGTATCAAGCTTGCTACGACAGAAGAACCCTATTTGGTGCTATACAGAACTCTTCGAAAGGTTCTGTGCACTCCTAAAAAGATGTTTTCTCAGGGGTTCTTGAGTAAAAACGAACCATGAACGCTTGCACGCATGATTAAAGGGTTCTTTGCATGGTGAAAGGGTTCTACTGATTGTTGAACAGTGTTCTGTAGATTTTTATTTTTGAAAAGGGTTCTGTATGTCACCAAAGAAGCATTCTTCTGGTTTTACGATATCAAGCTAGCTACAATAGAAGAACCCTTTCATGATGCAAAGAGCCATTTTATCATGCAACGGGTGCTTTGACTGTTCATGGTTCTATATAGAACCATTCTCTTTGCTAAAGAACCCTTTAAGAACCATTTGTGGCCCAGTCAGTGCAGATTTCTCCCCCAGCTGTGTTTCTCTGTCTGAGTGCTGTAGTTAATCCTCTCACTGGAAGCAGTTTTGCCACCATATGTAGTCCATATGATGTAGCCCCCCCCCCCCCTCCCCCCCCTTCAGTAGCAACACTGTCAATTACACCCTCCCCTTGTTAAGTTCCCCTGTATCTAGCACGTCCAGACTAGCACTCATGCACAAATATGTAGTTACACAGGTTCCAGGAGAATGTACTTTTGGTCATCTACGCTCTTAAAAACATGAAGATTTACTGTTGATGTTTCTATAGTAACACTACGCTCTTAAATGGCTCTTCAATGGTTCTATGCAGAACCATGAACACTCAAAGAACCCTTTGCCTGATTAAATGGTTCTTTGCATGGTGAAAGTGTTCTTCAGGTTGATTGAGAATATACAGTGGATGGTTTTATTTATTTATATATATATATATATATATATATATAAACCATCCACTGTATATTATATATTAATGTATAATAATAATAACATACATGTATGTATGTGTGTGTGTGTGTGTGTGTGTGTATGTATGTGTATATATATATATTTTTTTTTTAATATATATAAAATATGTGTATGGAACCCTTTTGAAGGGTTCTATATAGCAACATAAAGGGTTCGTTCAGTGTTACAAGCTTCATGTCGTACCTTTTGGGTGCTATATACAACCCTTTTGCAAAAAGGTTCCATATAGAACCGTACACAAGACATTATCTGTCAGTCTAAAGAACCATTTCGCCCTGCAAAGAAGCCTTTAGTGATGCAAAGGGTTTTTTGACTGTTCATGGTTCTATTATAGAACCATTTTCTGTACTACAGAACCCTTGCAGAACCATTTAGGAGCGTAGTGTTCCCATAGTAACATCAACAGTACATTTTCACAGCAGGTAGATGGATGTTTCTCCACACTTACACTGAAGACTTTTATTATTATTACTATTATTATTATTATTATTATTACATTTGCTCATCATGTGTTTGTGATTTAGTGAGTTATACACTAACACTGTTACAACCAAGACGATTAGTAAGAGTAAACAATTAGTACTACATATAATATCCCCCCCATATGCATTCACTACAGGACACTTTTGGAAGTTGACATGCAGCCTAATAATCCATTAATAATCCAGCTAATGGCTCAGTCAGAATAGACTAATTGAGGCCATTCGGAATACAGCTTCTATCTGATTGATCGAGGTGGGTAATCCTGTAAATAATCCGTTAAATATAAGAATAATATCTGTGTAAACTCCTGAATCCGATTACATTCCCTATCGGAAAGTTTCAGTCCGTTCTGCTTGTGCGTCGCGTCACAGTGAGAGTTTATACCGTTCAACACGGCGGAGCAGAAACTGGTCTGCAGAGGAGACGAAGTTCATGCTCTGATCTTTAAAAGACGGCGGTGGGACGGACGTCCAGCTTATGCGTCTCAGAGCACGACGTCTTCCTCTCGGCCTTCTTTAATAAGGACGTGTGAAGGACGTTTTCCTGAGTCTGACGTCGTTTTAAAGCAGTTAAACACACAATCACTGCTCACTGCTGCTCATCTCTCTCTGACTGGACTCACGTGATGCTGGTTGTTGTTATGGTAACATCTACACTGGTACCCTTTGCATGAGCATAGTTTTGGACTGGATTACTTGTAGTGTGAGATTGTTGAGTAGAGTGAGAATAAACACCTCAGGCTTAACCTGAAATCTGAATGTGTTCAATCTGATTGGCAAAAGTTTGGGCACCCCTGTTCAAATTCCATGTTTTGTTGATTTAAGTTAAAGCATGTTAACATCAAATCGACAAGGAACGCCCTCAAACGAGCCATTTCTACAGGTTTTACTGCACAGTTCCTATGCATAACATTTGCACAGGCCAGGTTTGATGTTTTATGTTCTCCTCGAGATGTTCAGCTAATGAGCAGTGACCGTGTGACTCATTTTTAATTAAATTTAGAAGAAACGTGATAGTTTGTCATGTAAATAAAATACATTTAAATTTTATCTTGCTCTGTCGGTAAAAATTAATTTGCCACATTTCAAGAATCGTGTTTATTTTAGTGAATAAATTTCTGAAAAGCTCGTCCGGTTCAAACAACGTAGATTTGTATTAAATGACATGTTTTGAGTCATTTATCAGGATTTTAGTGACGTTTTCAGCGCCTCTGTTGTGTTGCAGTGACTTTCATCTATGAGGTTCGTTATAACGTTTGCAGAGATGTGTAGATTTCTTTTATAAAGCGTTTATTAATGTTTCTCAGATGCCCCATTCGTTCACAGCCGTGCTGCTGAGCTCACGCTTTTTGGGCCTGTGTGAAGCGTGAGAAGTTGCCCTCCCCCTCAGCGGGGGGCTTTCCTGACATGCCCTCCCGCTGTCCGTGCCTGATGTGGTCTGGAAGTGCGTTCGTGACTCTCTGACCATAAATATTAGACCCCTGTGTTAATGACTGTAAGAGGATTTTCCCTCTTTCAGCTGTTAATGTAAATGCCCCCTCCAGCTACTGCGCTGAGCCTGTGCTTTAATTTAAGGGTGGGTGGGGGAGGGTGGGGGGGGGGGTGTTAAGAGCTGCAGTGGTAATTTTTTGTCCCTTTAATTGTTTGTTTACAGCCGTTCTGTGTGAATTCAGATCCACACACAGCTTCAAAGTCTGTAGTGCTGCCCTTAAACCATCTGGTGTAAATATTATAGGTGTTGATTGACACGTTTCCCAGTGTTCTGGTTTACTGGACTCACAGATCAAAGGAGCTTCGTAAACGTTCTGTAAGTGTTCGCTAAAGCAAGTGAGGAGGTTTTCTTGCTTGCACAGCAGCACTATAGGTCTGATTCCTTCAGTATTTCCTATTTGTATGTCTTTCTTCGTTGCTGAGAAGAAAATCATATTTGCAAAACAGAAATCGTGTATACACACACACACACACACACACACACACACACACACACACACACACACACACACACACACACACACACACACCCCGATCAGGCATAACATTCTGACCATCTCCTTATTTCTATGCGCAATGTCCATTTCATTGGCTCCACTTACTGTAGATTCAGGATTCATGAGTTTTATTGTTGTGTGCACAGCAGAAACAGGCAGTTACACTGTACACTGTACTCACTGTACTGACGGCCGTGAACGGCAGCGCTCCGCGCGGTGACGGCCGTGAACGGCAGCGCTCCGCGCGGTGACGGCCGTGAACGGCAGCGCTCCACACGATGACAGGAAAGATTGTTGTCATGACACCAGGCCACCAGCTCGGCCACCTCCTTCCTGTACGCCGTCTCGTCCCCACCAGTGATCAGTCCAACGACTGTAGTATCAGCGAACTTGATGATGCTGGTGTTGTTCTGGGAGGCCAAGCAGTCATACGTGAAGAGCGTGTACAGAAGGGGGCTCAGCACACAGCCCTGGGGGACCCCTGTGCTCACTGTTCTTGTGCTGGATGTGCGGCTGCCGACTCCGACTGACTGGGGTCTGTCTGATAGAAAGCTCAGCACCCAGTTACAGTAGGGTGGCTGGCAGTCCGAGGGTGAGGAGCTTTCTGAGAGTTTGTGTGGGATGACCGTGTTAAATGCTGAGCTGCAGTCAGTGAAGAGCATTCTGACATAAACTCACCGGCCACTTTATTAGAGCTGCAGTCCTTGCCACGTGCGCCGGGAGTCCGTGGTGGTGTAGTAGCCCTCCAGCTTCAGCCTGGACTGTCTCTTGGCCTCTCTGATAGATCTACGCAGGTCATATCTGGACCTTTTGTAGTCTTCAGCATTGCCTGAGAGAAATGCAGCATGGCGGGCACGTAGCATGGACTGGACTTCACCGTTTATCCAGGGTTTCTGTTTGGGGTATTTCCTGCAGCGCCTTGTAGGGACAACGCTTTCAACGCAGCTGCTGATGTAGCCCATTGCCCCAGAAGCTTAGTCCTCTAGATCAACAGTACAGTCGTCTCTCACAGCAGCAGATCTGAACACATCCCAGTCTGTACTGTCAAAGCAGTCCTGAAGCAGTTTCTCAGTTTCTTCATTCCACACTTGACTGGAACTGGAACTGGAACTGGAACTGGAAGTGCTTGCTTGAGGAGTTGCCTGTATGCCGGGTAGATGACCACGGAGATGTGGTCGGACTGTCCGAAGTGCGGCCGAGGCACGGCCCTGTAGGCCCCCCTCACGTTGCTGTAGACCTGGTCTGGTATGTTACTGATGATACTTGGGGAGGAGAGTTCTCCGGTAGCACCGTTTGAAGTCACCGACAACAATGAACACAGCATCCAAATGTTTGAGCAGTGATGTGTCGATTTGGGCCATTAAGTTTAATTAGGGGGAATTAGAGGTTTATCCTGTACGAATCGACCAGTCAAGTCACACACAAATTACGTTACCGGACCTCCTCTGGTCAATTTAATCCCGCTCAAATAGGGCTTTACTCCGTCAGTGGGCATGGCATTTTAAAGAATCCAACATTTAATGCAGAATTCAAGGCACACTTGCTTTTTGACGTTTAAGCTTTAAAGCATTTTTCTGGCTTTTAAATCAACTTGATGGCCATTGCGATGTAACCTGTCTGCGGTTCCCAGTGCTGGCATCAGCCCAGCTCAACCTGGAGAGGCTGTGAAGTCACCAGAGGAAGTTTTTCTCAGTGGAGTTGGTGGAGTAATCCGCCAAACTGTAAGCAATCAAGTACATTACAAATACTTAACACTGCAGTGGTTCTGAACGTTCTGCTGTCTAGACAGAGACGGTATCCTCACCACAGGCTCATCATCTTTGAAAGAAACTCAGATTTATGGCGGATTACAGCTGCCTTGAACGGTTACGTAAAAGCCAGGAGGCTTCACGTAATTTGCTGGGATTAAAGGGGACGGGACCTCACAGCTGGACAGCTGATAGAGGGGGTGGAGTCAAGCGCCAGCGCTCTGACCTAAAGCTGTACTCACTGGACCGCGGCGGGGTCCGCCGAGTGAGAGCCCCCTCGCAGAGAGTTCTGAGGAGCGCGGTGCTCCACGCAGAGCCGTCGAGATGATGTTCTGCACCACCTTCCTGTCCGCTCCCTCCGAGGAGCTGCTGGACGGCGGGTCGGACTTGAGCGGCTGCCTGACGCTCCTGCACTGCCTGGTTCTCCCGGAGGACGAGCTTTGCGCTTCTCTCTCTGAGCCGGCTGCCCGCCTCTCTCTGAGCCCCAGCGAGCACTCCTGTGGGCTCATGGGTAAAGTCCTCCTCAATGCCAGCTTGGGGGCCGTGGACGTTGGTGGTCCTGGCAGCCTTTTAGAACCGCGGCCGTCCGTTCACAGAGCTCCAGAGCAAGCGGACGGAGGTAGGTCGCTCAGGGATGCGTTTTCATGAGGGCTGTTATCTTCAGCAGCACCCAGGAGGCAGTCGTTCTGCTGTTGGAGAACAATTTGGATGAAATATAGAAAACCAAAAATTTAACTAATTGTTTTCCATAAACACCAGGCCTTTTTTCCGGAGCCAAATATTGTGCAAATGGTATCTTGTCCAGTAAAATTATCGTAAAGATAGTCAATAAATCTGATATTTCTCCTGTTAAGATTGTTCCGAGCTTCATTTAAGATTATTTTCCTTATTTCCACATTGTTTACTAATTTTCAGGAATTTTATTGAGTAAAATGATCTCACTGTGTTGGCAGATAATTTTGCTGGTTTTAAGCTGATTTCTTACAACAAGCCAATTATCTGCCAGTATAGTGAGAACTTTACTTGATAAAATTACTTAATTTAAAAAGTGTTTTAAATTAAAAAGCCTAGAAATAAAGAAAATTAACTTTTATAAGTGCACAACCATCTCAAAATGAGAAATTAGTTCACTACATTTGACTACATTAAATTAATGATTTATTTTGTTTTTGTTTAGTTTTTTTGGGGGGGGCCGATAGCACCAGCCTTTTTGCCTGACTTGAACACCACCTTCTGCCGTTTATATACGTGTTAACCCCTCTCTATAATGAATGCTGAGTATGAATGAATATGTGAATTAAATTAATGTACCTTTCATTTGAATGACGTGTATTTCACCACAAGGGTTCAGTCACTGTGTGGCCAACCCACAGATAGTTGCTTCTGAGTTATAGATATACTTCACTTTTAGATATGGTTTGTTTATATGAGCCAACTGGGACTGAAATAATATTAAAACACAAAAAGAGTCGCATTTTGTGAGTGACGCCGTTTCACTTTCACATTTCTTTCAGTTTCTTTTATCATTAGCTTTCGAGAGGTGGGTCAGCATCATTGCCAGCAGCCAAGATATTCAGCTTTGTGTGCACTGACTATCACAAGTGGCGATTATTGGGGTCCAAGCACTGTAAACCGTTGTAGAGCAGGTAGAACACGCATGATGGCAGGTTTTAGAAAAGCCTCAAGTTACATTAAATGTGGGGTCTCAAGTGGAGATGTCTGCTAAATGTTGCTCACACTGACCTTTTGACCTTGGTATGGTAGGCAGTAGATTCAACCAGAAAACATGGAAAAATGGCATTTTGAGTAGAACTTAATATTACATCTCTGTTGCTACAAAACCTTTTTTGGCAGAATAGGTCAAAAATCCTATTCCTTTAACTTACTGTTGAGGTTAATAAGGTTTTCTTAATGGGCAGTCGTGGGCTGGAGGTCAGGGAACTGGCCCTGTGACCGGAAGGTCGCCGGTTCAATCCCTGAGCTGACACCTAACCCCCAACTGCTCCCCGGGCGCCGTGGATAGGGCTGCCCACCACTCCGGACAAGTGTGCCTACTGCCCACTGGTGTGTGTGTGTTCACTAGTGTGTGTGTGGTGTTTCACTGCACGGATGGGTTACATGAGGAGGTGAAATTTTCCCATTGTGGGATTAATAAATATCAATCAAAATGAATTCATCTTAATTTTTTAGATTTTGGGGATAAGAGGTTTTGCCTTGGCAGCGAGTTTGTTGGGCTAAATAATTCAACAGTAGTCAGTATTTTAGTCTCAGTGCACCAGAATTTTCACGTTCATGTTCTAGACTCTTGAAAAAAGATGGTTCCTCAAGGCTTCTGAAGTTCCGTTCAGAACCATGAGTGTCGAACACTTTAAAAGCCTTTTTAAGGCTTCTTTAGTAAAAGGGATTGATTCTGTTTAGAGCTGTGAGTTTTATATAGAACCTAAGTGGTTATTTTTATGGTGAAACTGTTCTCCAGATTGATGGAGAATGTGATGTATATGGTTCTGTGTAGAACCTTTTTGAAAATGTTTCAGTAATAGTTTTTATGATGGCAAGCTTGAAGATGGTTCTCGAGGAGTTATTTAGTAAAGGCAGTGGTTCTATTTAGAACCTTTTTATGCTGTAAAGGTGCTTTGCCTGGTGAAGTTGTTCTCCAGATTAATGGAGAATGTGTTGTGTATGGTTCTTTGTAGAACCTTTTTGGAAATGGTTCTATATAGTAATAAAAAGGTTCTTCTTTTATAATGATATCAAGTTTGAAGATGGTTCTTAGAGTTGTTTAGTAAAGGCGCTGGTTCTGTTCAGAACGTTTTCATGCTTAAGTGGTTCTTTGCCTGGTGAAATGGTTCTTCGGATTGATGTAGAATGTGGGAGAAGAAAAAGGGTTCTGCTATTGTTATGATGTCAAGCTTGTCAGTATAGAAGAACCCTTTTTCTTGTTATATAAAATCGCGTTCACTAAAGAACCGTCTTTTTAAAGTACGTAATTGCGTGAAGTTGAACTCTGATTTGAAAATTCCGCTCTGTCAAGCTGCGATTTCGAGATTCAAGCGATGAATTTTGCAGCTAATCCAATCTAATCGCGTGATCTTTACGTTCTGGTTTACAGGACCCACTTTACCGATGGCCACGGTGGACATCAAGAACCCCGAGATCAACAACCTTCGCTACAACAACAACGTTCAAGTCAACAGCAACCTGCACAGCAACTTCAGGAAAGACAAGTCCAAGGGCAAAAACAAGAAGAAGAAGATCTCCAAGGCTGAAATTGGCACACCCAGCAATTTCCGGTGGGTCTCTACTTTCTGTACGGCGCCCTTTTGGTAGGGAAGTAGCAGCCTGTGAACCTCTCCTCACTTTTCCTCACGGATTGCCTCAGATTTCCTTTTGGAGCCTGTAGTGTTGCACTGAAGGGCCTCTATCATGGAAAAATAGTATATAAACACTTCATTTCAGCTCACGTATGGCAAATATGCTGCGGCTTATTTTGAATTCATTGTTTTTGTGATGTCACAAAACCAACTTTTACATATATCTTTATGTTCAGTAGCTCAGCCTATAGCAGCTTATGAGGAGGGTGTCAGCCCAGACTGCCTTTTACTTTATTTTATTTTACTATTTACTTAGTTATTTCATTAAAATCAGGTACCGTAGGCGGGGCAAGCTTATTTATACAGCACCTTTCGTACACTGCTGTCAATCAAAAGTGCTTTACAAAAGAGAAAATTAACAGGAAAATTGGAACAGGAAGCATAATAATAATAATAATAATAATAATAATAATAATGTATTGTTATAAAATGCTACTATATTTAATTATGTTTATTATATAAATAAATAAAAGCATAGTATTACACTAATATAGGCAAATATCAATTCCTTTGTTCAGATTCCACCAAAGTAGTTTATTTTACTAAGATTCCATTCACATGATGGTGTTTTTTATAATGTGACGGCTTTTTCTAAAATAATTTTGGGGAAAAAAATCACAATATATTGCCTTGCTTACAATATCGCAATATATCTCAGTATATTGAGTCGTAATCCCAGAGTTGTGATGCGTATCGTATCACCAGTACACAGACCTAGTACCGTTACCGAACCTGGGACGGGGGAAAAAATTAATAAATATAAACTTCTAAATATAAAATGGGGGCTTTTTAATGCTGCAGGCTCACAGCGACTGACTTTAGCGTGATTCTCGGACGAAATGTACTGGATGATATGTATAGGATTAATAATCTGTTTTGCTTTTCCTCCTAATCCTGAGTAATGTCTGGTATGAGTGCCCACCCTATATAATCTGGAGCCTGTGCTTCAGAGAAGGGATGCAGTCGTGTGATGGTGACCAGGGTTGACCCTGATCTCAGCGTTGCTCTCATCGCGTTTGTCTTTCCCTTTCAGGCATATTGGGCACGTGGGCTGGGATCCTAACACGGGATTTGACGTGAGTATTTCTGTGATGATGTGTTTGCGATGGTGCCTCTCGGGCCGATACTGGGCTGGTTGTCATGGCAATCACTTTAAACATGTGCAGTTAATAACAAAGACCTATAAAGTGTTTTCAGCAACGTTAACATAAGATCTGATCTCTCGGCTTTTCAGTCATCCACCCGCGAGCAACTTGAGAAAGTGAAAACATCTTAAATGTAGTTAATATAGTGCTGCTGTAGGCACAAAACCTCGTATCTCCATTTTTTTCCCCACGGTTTTCAGTTTTTAACATAATTTGAAAATGCGCGTTGCTTTTTACGTTGTATGTAAATTTCAAGAAGAATGGACAAAAAAGAAACGGCCCAAAATGACTTGGAAAAAACTTCGGTTCCATTGACTTGCATTGAAAGTAAAGTAAGTTTTTTCCTTCTCCTGTAAAGTTAGCAGTTCAGCCATATCTAATATTTCTCAGTATGAGTTGTATGAATTGTATATTATAAGATTATTTAACTTATTTCTGCACATTTTTACTTGTTTTAAGTAACTTTGTAAAAAGTGTCGTATTCCGTTGGCAGATCGTTTACTTGTTTTATTCTTGTTTCTCAAAACAAGAAATGATCGGCCACTTTCACTAGACTTTCACACTTAAAGCGAGTAGGTGGAATAATCTTATGCTTACAATGAGAAATATTAGATTTATTAACTACACGTAAGATCTTTTCACAAATGCCAAGACGTCTTTTTTGCAGTATAAAGCGTGTTAAGTTACGCTGCTCGATTTCTGGTGTTAAACCAGCTGACGTTCGTCTAATCGGCTCATATTTTGAACACGTTTTATAGCCTGACGTTAAGATCAAGAAGGCATAGAGAAATACCATCACCTTCCGTTCATTTGCTTCCAAAAGCTGGAATGGTAATGGACAGTGTGGTCAGTTTGTCCAGATCAGTATTAATGTTGTTTTGTTCCAGCCGGTCTGTAAAGCTTCTTACAGCCCGTTTAGTTTGGCGAATGGTGTTGGGTTAATTTCTGGCTGATTCCAGGTTGTTCAGCTGTTCTTCTGTCACAGCTGCCGACTGAAAAGCTGCTCAGTGGCGACGACAGTTTGGGAATTTAGCGTCGTCTCGTCTTCAGAGTCGGACCAAATCGGCTGTCGGTCAGATGTGGTCTTAACAGTGTCCGTTTTCTGTTTGTGGCGAAGTGAGAAGTAAAAACGTTTAAACGGCTCGAGCGTCTCCTACAGCTGTCAGAGTCGTTGCTTAGCAACAGCGTCTCAGCGGAGGGATAAAAACCCGTGATGTTTTGGTGAAACACCAGAGCTGTTAGAACGCCTCTCAACCAATCAGCTCACCTGGCCAGAACTACCTGTTGTATTAAGAACCATTTTCAGAAAGATAGAACGATTATTACCAGAGTTATGATTAGCAAATTATTACTTTCCCTTTGCTGTATTATTATATAATGACATAATTACCGGTGGTGACCTGTGACGGTTTGATCTAGACCTTCAGTCGTCCATCAGTGTCACAACTCAGTCAAAACCGAGGGACAAACACATTTCAGCATTTTTTTTAAAAGGTTCTCTATAGCACCAAAAGAGGGTTCTTCTATTGTTACAAGCTCAACATTGTAACAATAGCTGAATCCTTTTTGGTCCTGTAGGGAACCATTTTCAAAAACGTTCTGCATAGAACCATAACACATTCCCATCTCTCTGAAGAAGCCATGCAAAGAACCATTTAAGCATGAAAAAGTTCTAAGTGGAACTTCTGCCTTTCTTCAAGAACCATCTTGATATCACAACAATAGCAGAATACTTTTTGGTGCTATATAGAGCAGCTGTCAGAAAGTTTCTACATGGAACCTTACACAACACGTTCTCCATCAATTTGAGAACCATTTCAGCATGCCATAGTTCTATGCAGAACTCATGGTTGTAAACAGAACCGTTCCCTTTTACCAAAGAACCATTGCAGAGCCAGCTTTTTAAGTGTGTGTGGTTCTTTGAGTGTTCATGGTTCTATATTGTCTGTACTAAAGAACCGTTTGGTGTGCTTTGGGGTGGAACCCCCTGCTATAATGCGTAGCTGCGGTGTAAAGCTGAGCCTCTGTGCCGCCGGCAGTGCCGCTGATGCCCGGATCCTCACATGCCGGCACATCTGTTTACCCGAAAATGATTGGGAGGAGCTTTCGAGCGGAACTCGTCTCCCATATTACACAATAAGATTTGAAGAAAGTGGAAAATGACAGATCATCGTAATCCAGTCAGCCGTCCTCCAGCAGAGGAGCCCGTATCCCGTCCGCGGAGCCTCTCGCAGGTCTCTGCTGACGTCAGATCTGAGGGGATGAATTTTGATGGTTTTTACTTCCCTGAGCAGGAGATTATTTAAAGGAGATTTGTTTCATTTTTACTCCTGGATTTTTGCAGGATGGGCTTTCAGTACCTGGATCAGCGCCAACATACAGGGATAACGTTCCCATAACTGTCAATAAATGTGAACTTTTTGGGTGGATTCTCCATAAACGCTCGTTTTGGCTCATAGCAGGACATGCATGGAGATACGAATGAACATATTTAGAGCTTGAGTGGTTTTTGTGTTTAGTCATTTAGCCGATGACGACAGCAACAACCATAATAACAAATATAACTGCAAGCGGCAATTTGCGGGGTCCAAGCACATTTTGCAAGATCGCCCAACATTGCTAATCTGGTTGGCCATGTTATTTTGAACATGACATCATAGATCCTGATCCAGGACAGCACATTGTAGCAGCAAGCCAGTTTTCATGTCAATGACAACCACCTTTGGTTGCTTGTTATAGCGCCACCTAGCGATGGAGCTGCATAGTGTACACACCTATGAAGTTTCATAACAATCGGTCAATGCATTTCGCAGTTAGAGCTGTATATGCCTGATGTTTGAAATTTGAGCTCCACCCACATTTTCGGGTGGGGCCTAAACGATATTCCAGTTCTTTTTGATAATTATTAAGCTTCTTAAGCTTCTAATGATGACAGATTTGTGTAGATGGTGCAAAAACTCAAATTTTTATAATAAACTTAAAATTACCATAAAATCTCTAGAGATGTTTAATATGGGCAAAGTATCTGTTTTGTGGGCCATGAGAGGAATTTTGTCTTTTGTAGACATACAGTACAGAATCGCCAGCCCTAAACGTGCAAAGCTTTGCTATGGCGCCACCATCAGGCCGCTGAGGCTGAGCTCGAGCGCCTGAGCAGCGGGAGAGACTGCTACCTATTGACCACGTTTCATGTCTGTATGACTTACAGTTTGGTCTAAATGACAAAGAAGAAAATCCTAATAATTACAATGGAGTTCCAGCACTTTGTGCTTGGACCCCTAATAGTAATAGTAGTAATAGTAATAGTAATAATAATAATAATAATAATAATAATAATAATAATAGTAGTGTCTTTATTTATAGAGCACTTCTCATACCGGTGGCAGCTTGAAGTGCTTTACAGATAAAAGAAACTGAGTATTAATTAAAAATCATATAAGGCAATGACATAAATCAAATTATAAAGATAAATACAAGATGTTGATGTCACAAACATTTAACCTTTTCAGCCCCAAATTATGTTCCAGGGCACAAATGATCTTGCTCTGTTTTTACTGTAAAGGCAGCTATAAACGATTGTTTATAATTAGTTTATTCACTATTTCTGAAGCAACATTCCAGTATTAATATATAGTCATTTAAAAAACCCGAACAGTCTGAATTTACAGAGATTTGTTTTGCTTTTCAGAAATACGGTTCATTACGAAGAATAAAGCTTGGAAAAAAAATCCATATTTAATTATAGAACTTTGGACAAACTCTCAGATAAGCGGATTTGTTTTGCTATCTGATGTTTGTTTGTTTGTTTGTTTGTTTTTGGTCAAATAAAAAATCAAAAGATAAATATAATGTAAATAAAGCAGATTAATTAATAATATTCACTTTGGATGGCTGACAAAATTTTGTGATACATTCTGCGCTGTTAAATATGATCTCTTAGAAGGTGAAGTCGTTATAAATGTAGTAATTTATCTAATTTCTCGTTATGAGACTGTTGTAAGAATATTGAGATCATTTCCCTTATTCCTACGCATTTTTACTCGTTTTATGTAATTATAGCTTATGAAAGTGTCTTATTCCATTGGCAGATTATTTATGATCATCATTTTGCTCGTTTCTTCATTATTTCTCAAGACAAGAAACGATCTGCCACTGAAATCCGATTTCAGAACATAAAATGACCTAAAATAAGTTTTAAAATGTGTCGATATCAGTTAAATGATCTTGTAGTATTCCCAGGTCACGTATCCTGAGTAGCCCAAACGCTGGCGCTGCAGAAACGGGCACGTTTGGTTGTGTGTGCAGCCGCAACAGCAAACTAATCGATTAAACTCTCGCCTTCACTCAAGTGACCGATAAATTATGTCAAGCAGTTTCCAAAATGAAACAGACGGTGTGCAAAGTTCAGCACCTCTGGTCAAAATCCACATTGTTGTTGTTTGTTTTTTGAGTGTAAATAAGTTAGACGTCCTCTACAGAGACACTGCCACACGTTTTAATGCACAATTACTGTTTATTTACTGAATTTAACATGTCGAGGGAAAAGCCCAAAATCATTCATATGCTAAATTATGCAAATAAACAATTTTATATTAAAATGTGCAGAAGTGTGTAAAGGAGCTGTTCACCTGCTCACACTTAGAAAATCAACACAGCATAATTTGACCAGAGGCACCAGACGTTGCATTCGACTGTATACACCAGGGGTCAGCATCCCGAATGTTTGAAGAGCCTTCGACAAAAACCATCTTGGCTGTAATATGTCTCAGTATGTGCTGATGCCCTGGCACACTATAAATATGTATCGTTGCTGTCAGAAGAAAACCTTGTATCTCCGTTTTTGGCATTTTTCAGTTTTTGACATTATTTGAATGTATCTGTTACTGTTTATATTGTTTGTAAATTTTGTGATGAGGGGCCTAAATAAATTGCCCAAAATGATCTGGGAAAAATTCTGGTTCCATTGATTTGCATTGAAAGTGAAGCATGTTTTTTCCTTCTCCTGTAAAGTTACTATTTTGGAGATACAAGGTTTTCTTCTGACAGCAGCGATATACAAGGTGAAACATCTTTACAGCCGTGAGGCGCCGAGGAACCAATCACAATCCAACTGTAAGAGGGGGTCATAGAGTTTCTGACCGGCTCCTTCAGTCTGAGAGGAGCTGAGACCCCTGAGCAGAACGTTCTGCGTTCTCCACGTCAATCAGAGTGAATCCAGAACTGAGCAGCGGGATTTTCATCAGCAGTGAAGCTCCAGCAGCTCAGAGCGTTCGGCGCTGGTTCCACAGCACTGGATGATCTCCGAAATCCCACTGAAAGAGCCGTGAGAGCAGCGACGCCCGACACGCTCAGTCCAGTCTGGGATGAGTTTGACTGTGGTGTTGATGTCGTCCGTCCAGCTGGAGGAGGTTCAGACTGAGACCTTGTAGAACTACATAATAAACTTTATGCTCATTTAACCTCTTCAGCTCCTCGAGACCACCGGTGGTCCCAACCGCACTCCGTCATGTTCTCCATAACGTTCATACTCCATAAGCTCCATTCAGAAGCTGGGCGTCGTGTGAGGCTGTAGCTCTTCTCTCCAGTCTAATAGACGGTGACGTCATTTTAAACCCTTATAATAAAAGAAGCTGAACTCAGTTTGTTTTTCTACTGAAAGTCGACCCGTTTTTCCCCAAATCTGGGCTCTAAACTATAAACAGACGGCGTCTCTTCAGTGATCTGCTCTGGAAACATCACTTTTAGAGAACAACACAAAGAGCGGCGGAGATTTTTGGCTCTCAGCAGTAAATTGTGAGCGTGTTGTGAAATGTGGAGATCATAAAACATACGTTCTGATAATTTGAGGGAAGATTTTACAAAAAAATAAAAATAAATAAAATTTTACATTTATTTCGTGCAGATACTGAATAATCTGCCTTCTGATTTGGTCACGAAAATTCAGGTGGACAAACCAAAACACACCCAGGAGGTACAACATTGACAGTTCACTGCGTTGATCTGTGATGATTTACAAGTAAAATAAATCCTTTTGAAATCGGATCAATCTGTTTGAGTAACGCTGTATATAGTATAAACAAAAACTCAGACTTACTCTGCTCTGCTTTCAGCTCAGCTACAGCTGCTTCTCTCGCATCTCCAGCAGGAAACCTTTCTTCAGAAGTGGAACAGTTTCTTTACTTCTTATGAAGCTGAAGTCGCTTCTCATTCGCCAGCTTCTCTCGAATTCTCCCGTTCCTCCTTAAATGGTGCCGCAATTACATCCTGACAGCTCAGGCACCGTTTAAGGTGGAATGGGAGAATTCGAACGAGAAGCTGGCGAATGAACTCATTTCTACGTCACGACTTTTTAGTGTTTATCATTAAAGATTAAACGTCTCAGGAAACCAGCTGGAGTGACTATAAACACTGATCAGTCCTTTCATCTCCAGATTATCGACGTCCGTCTTAAATCTCTCTCTTTGCCGTCTCGTAGCTACTAGCTGGGCGAGACTGTCGTCTGTGTTGCTATGGTGACCAGCCGTCTGCGCTGATCTTCAGGGTTAAAGGGTGAATCAGCAGTTCTACATTAACTCCAGCGTTTAAGACCATTTACTGTTAAACTGTGTTGAAGGATCAGCAGAGCTTTATTTTACTGTAGAGGAGGATTATTTTACTATTACCTGCTGATCTGATTCAGCTGTGGAGCCGCGACAGGGCAGTGGAGGAGCTGCAGGTTGCCGACCCTGATATAAACAAAACAGGTCCAAGGATTTTAAATGAGGATCTGGGCCGCAATGTCCTGACTGGGTGTTACAACCATCACGTCACGCTTGATTATGAGTGACGTTAGGAAGTTAAAAGCTCTTACGTGTGTTTTGGGTGTCAGACTGTATCGTTTGTATGGAGAAACAGATTTTCCTCACTTTTTGAAACGTACCGTTTCTGAATCTTCTCAGCTTAATAACCTGGACCCCGAGCTGAAGAAACTCTTTGACATGTGCGGCATTTCAGAGGCCCAGCTGAAGGACAAGGAGACGTCGAAGGTCATCTACGACTTCATCGAGAAGAAAGGAGGAGTGGAGGCTGTGAAGGATGAGCTGAGGAGACAAGGTAGGACCTTCCCTCGGCTTCTCTGTGTGAGAACGTTTTAAAGAAGGTTGTGGAGCATTCAGCCGATTGGTTTGTTCTTCAGGAGAACCTGCTTTCCGACTCAGCATCGACTTCCACTGTCAAACAATCACGACAAATCGCCCGAGTTCTGTGGTCAGTCGCAGTAAAACCACGTTTATTCACTCAACTTTGTTCCTAAACGAAGAATTTTTCATTTATAAAGCCATGAAGTTTCCAGAATTCAGTGTTTTCATCGTACACACAGACACACAGACACACACATACACATACACACACACACACACACACACACACTGACTCACACACACGCGCGCGCACACACACACACACACTGACTCACACGCACACACACGCTCACACACAGACATAGACACACGCACACACAGAGACAGACGCTCACACACACGCTCATACAGATACACTCTCATATACACAGACATAGACGCACACAGAAATCTGACCGAACTGGACTTTATTTGATCTGATGTTCAGTAAATGTTGGTGAAATCTGACCGAACTGGACTTTATTTGATCTGATGTTCAGTAAATGTTGGTGAAATCTAACCAAACTAGACTTTATTTGATCTGATGTTCAGTAAATGTTGGTGAAATCTGACCGAACTGGACTTTATTTGATCTGATGTTCAGTAAATGTTGGTGAAATCTAACCGAACTGGACTTTATTTGGTCTGATGTTCAGTAAATGTTGGTGAAATCTGACCGAACTGGACTTTATTTGATCTGATGTTCAGTAAATGTTGTTGAAATCTGACCGAACTGGACTGTATTTGATCTGATGTTCAGTAAATGTTGGTGAAATCTGACCGAACTGGACTTTATTTGATCTGATGGTCAGTAAATGTTGGTGAAATCTGACCGAACTGGACTTTATTTGATCTGATGTTCAGTAAATGTTGGTGAAATCTGACCGAACTGGACTTTATTTGGTCTGATGTTCAGTAAATGTTGGTGAAATCTGACCGAACTGGACTTTATTTGATCTCATGTTCAGTAAATGTTGTTGAAATCTGACCGAACTGGACTTTATTTGATCTGATGTTCAGTAAATGTTGGTGAAATCTGACCGAACTGGACATTATTTGATCTCATGTTCAGTAAATGTTGGTGAAATCTGACCGAACTGGACTTTATTTGATCTCATGTTCAGTAAATGTTGGTGAAATCTGACCGAACTGGACTTTATTTGATCTCATGTTCAGTAAATGTTGTTGAAATCTGACCGAACTGGACTTTATTTGATCTCATGTTCAGTAAATGTTGGTGAAATCTGACCGAACTGGACTTTATTTGGTCTGATGTTCAGTAAATGTTGGTGAAATCTGACCGAACTGGACTTTATTTGATCTCATGTTCAGTAAATGTTGTTGAAATCTGACCGAACTGGACATTATTTGATCTCATGTTCAGTAAATGTTGGTGAAATCTGACCGAACTGGACTTTATTTGATCTCATGTTCAGTAAATGTTGGTGAAATCTGACCGAACTGGACTTTATTTGATCTCATGTTCAGTAAATGTTGTTGAAATCTGACCGAACTGGACTTTATTTGATCTGATGTTCAGTAAATGTTGTTGAAATCTGACCGAACTGGACTTTATTTGATCTCATGTTCAGTAAATGTTGGTGAAATCTGACCGAACTGGACTTTATTTGATCTCATGTTCAGTAAATGGTGGTGAAATCTGACCGAACTGGACTTTATTTGATCTCATGTTCAGTAAATGGTGGTGAAATCTGACCGAACTGGACTTTATTTGATCTCATGTTCAGTAAATGGTGTTGAAATCTGACCAAACTGGACTTTATTTGATCCGATGTTCAGTAAATGGTGGTGAAATCTGACCAAACTGGACTTTATTTGATCTGATGTTCAGTAAATGTTGGTGAAATCTGACCGAACTGGACTTTATTTGATCTGATGTTCAGTAAATGTTGGTGAAATCTGACCGAACTGGACTTTATTTGATCTCATGTTCAGTAAATGTTGGTGAAATCTGACCGAACTGGACTTTATTTGATCTGATGTTCAGTAAATGTTGGTGAAATCTGACCGAACTGGACTTTATTTGATTCGATGTTCAGTAAATGTTGGTTAAATCTGACCGAACTGGACTTTATTTGATCTGATGTTCAGTAAATGGTGGTGAAATCTGACCGAACTGGACTTTATTTGATTCGATGTTCAGTAAATGTTGGTTAAATCTGACCGAACTGGACTTTATTTGATCTGATGTTCAGTAAATGTTGGTGAAATCTGACCGAACTGGACTTTATTTGATCTGATGTTCAGTAAATGTTGGTGAAATCTGACCGAACTGGACTTTATTTGATCTGATGTTCAGTAAATGTTGGTGAAATCTGACCGAACTGGACTTTATTTGATCTGATGTTCAGCTGTCGACTGTATAAGATGCTGATATTGCTACTCGGCTCCTTCAGTAAACAGTAGACGGCACTGAGTCGTGATGCAGGTCAGACGTTATGATGTTCTGGACCTTCGCTTGAGGACATTCTAACTGGACCTTAGTGAACTTTATTTAAAGACCCCTGCTCCCGCGTTTGGTTCTCTTTTACTTCATTTTATTGACCAAGGATAGTAGCGCTTGCTCACTTGTCTGGGTTTGTGCATCCAGTCGAGGTTTGAGAACATGCGCATGCATATTTATGCATAATTTACGGTTTAAAGTTTAAAGCTTTATGTTTTTCTCGTATCGTTGGAGAACTTTGTTGTTTACATTTCGTTTTTTTTTTTCTCAAGCTCCTCCTCCTCCTCCTCCCTCCAGAGGTGGCCCGCCTCCTCCTCCCCCTCCACACAGCTCAGGGCCCCCTCCCCCTCCCCCACCTGCTCGGGGCAGAGGAGCACCACCCCCGCCCCCTCCTGCTAGAGCCCCCTCCTCTGCGCCTCCTCCTCCACCTCCTTCCAGACCCGGGATGGGAGTCCCACCGCCGCCGCCCCCAAGCAGAGGACACCAGGCAGTTCCTCCGCCTCCTCCTCCTGCGTCAGCCTCCATAGCCCCACAGGCTCCGCCTCCTCCACCTCCTGCAACCTCTGCAGGAGGAGCACCGCCGCCTCCCCCACCTCCCCCACCTCCAGGACCCCCTCCACCTGCACCTCCTCCTCTCCCAGGGGACTCAGGGGATGGTCTGCCCTCTCTGGGGGGCGGCAAGTCTGCTCTCCTGGAGCAGATCCGAGAGGGGGCGCCACTGAAGAAAGTGGACCAAGGGAACAAACCGCCGGCGAACAGCGGCGGACGAGATGCACTCTTAGACCAAATACGGCAGGGGATCCAGCTCAAAACTGTGAGTCGCACGTTTGGTTTATATATTTAGGCATAATTTAGTGATGTCATCTTATTTTGGGCTACATTAGTGCTGCACTACATACATACTACACTGCGGTCTTTGGCTGTACTGCATTACCACATGTGCTATTTTAGTACGCGAGTACTACATTAGTACTACACTATTGTATGTGCACTACATGTACTAAATTGGTACCACACCACTATTTTTAACTGCACTACAAGTACTACATTAGTACTACACAACCATTTTATCTTCAGTACATTACATGTAGTACTTCAGTACAGCACCCCTATTTTAGCTGCACGTGTACTACATTAGTACCACACCACTATTTTAGCTGTGCTACATGTACTGTATTAGTACTAAACCACTATTTTTAGCTGCACTGCATGTACTGTATTAGTACTAAACCACTATTTTAGCTGTGCTACATGTACTGTATTAGTACTAAACCACTATTTTTAGCTGCACTGCATGTACTGTATTAGTACTAAACCACTATTTTAGCTGTACTACATGTACTGTATTAGTACTAAACCACTATTTTTAGCTGCACTGCATGTACTGTATTAGTACTAAACCACTATTTTAGCTGTACTACATGTACTGTATTAGTACTAAACCACTATTTTAGCTGTACTACATGTACTGTATTAGTACTAAACCACTATTTTAGCTGTGCTACATGTACTGTATTAGTACTAAACCACTATTTTTAGCTGCACTACATGTACTGTATTAGTACTAAACCACTATTTTAGCTGTGCTACATGTACTGTATTAGTACTAAACCACTATTTTTAGCTGCACTACATGTACTGTATTAGTACTAAACCACTATTTTAGCTGTGCTACATGTACTGTATTAGTACTAAACCATTATTTTTAGCTGCACTGCATGTACTGTATTAGTACTAAACCACTATTTTAGCTTCAGTACGTTACAACATGTAGTACTTTAGTACTACATGCCTATTTTAGCTGCATTGCATGTACACATTAGTGCTACACGGTCATTTTAAATATCTTACAGGTACTATATTAGTACTACATCAGTATTTTTGATGCAATATGTACTGTTTTAATATGGCACTAGTATTTTACCAGCACCACACACTAATACATGTACTTCATTAGTACTGCACCTTTTTTCTAGCTGCACTGTTACTACAGGTCCTACTGCAGTATTATTACATCACTAGCTGTACTACATTACTACATTTTGTATAATGAGCAGATAAACCGTATTTATAAAATCACGGGGAGTTTTTAATGTCATTTTATTTTACAGTTCTCAGAAATCTCTTATGGATTATTAATGACTTTTTTTTATTATAATTTTTTTAAATTCTATTTTTAATAGGTGCCTGATGCAGTAGAAACATCCCCACCCCCTCCTGTCCCCTCTGCGGGAATTGTGGGAGCTCTGATGGAGGTGATGCAGAAGAGGAGCAAAGCAATCCACTCTTCAGGTGTGTTACTCACCTGAACAGACGTTGCTCGCCGCCGCCCTCTAAAGGCGTCATTAACACACGTCTAGTAAACAAACATTACTCACTGCTGCCCCCAAAGGCACCAGTGAGAATTTTATTTATTTTTCAATAAATATTTTTTAAGATTTACTTCTCAAAAAAGGTGTTTTTTCATTGGTTCTTTAGTGAAGAAATTGGTTCGATATAGAACCATGAACACTCAAAGAACCCTTTGCATCATGAAATGGTTCTTCAGATTGGTGGAGAATGCACTCCATGTGCTCTACACTGTATTTCCAAAAGTATTCGGTCGTCTTGCTTCACTTGATATGACCTTGAGTGACATCTTATTCTTAATCATAGGGTTTAATGTGATGTCGGCTCACCCTTTGCAGCTATAACAGCTTCAGCTCTTCTGGGAAGGCTTTCCACAAGGGTTAGGAGTGTTTATGGGAATTTCTGACCGTTCTTCCAGAAGCACATTTGTGAGGTCAGACACTGATGTTGGACGAGAAGGCCTGACTCACAGTCTCCGCTCTAATTCATCCCAAAGGTGTTCTATGGGGTTGAGGTCAGGACTCTGTGCAGGCCAGTCAAGTTCTTCCACACCAAACTGGCTCATTCGTGTCTTTATGGACCTGCTTTGTGCACTGGTGGGCAGTCATGTTGG